>NW_026587216.1:48647792-48686006 GCF_907164565.1 Psammomys obesus | reverse complement strand
AAGAAAGAAAGAAAGAAAGAAAGAAAGAAAGAAAGAAAGAAAGAAAGAAAGAAAGAAAGAAGGAAGGAAGGAAGGAAGGAAGGAAGGAAGGAAGAAAATACATCAAGTCCAATTTGTGTCGCCCATATACGCATTGGCACTTGGTCAAACTCCCAGTGGCCAGCCCTTTAAAGAACACAGAGTCCTTCCATTCCTGGCCTTCACTCCCCCCTACTATAGACACAGATATACATGTATCTCTGTTGTGTGTTGACTTAGAATCACTTGGATTTATAGTCAGGACTGGTACAGGTAGAACATATGATAGTTTTATTTTTTAGTTTTTTTTTTTTCTTTCCAGAAAACACTGTCTTGATTTCTATAGTGGCCGTACCAATTTAAATTCTCAGTAGCAGTAAATAAGGGCCCCTATTTCCCTGAATTCCCTAATATTTACTGTTATTTGTCTCTTTCATAATAGATTATTTTATTGGGTCCAGATGGAATCTTTATGTAGACTTAATTTATAGATCCCTGAGGATAAGGATGTTGAACATTTTTAATTTATTTTGGATGTTTATAATTATTCATTGGAGAACTGTCTGCTCAGTTTATTTACACATTTAATGATTGGATGATTTGGGAGATGTTGGTGTTTAATTTGGGAGAGTCTTTATAGATTCTTAATACCAATCACTTGCCAAATGTCCAGTTGATAAACATTTTTCTAACTCTGTGCACTTTTCTTCACATGTGCTGATATCCCACTTTACTGTGTAGAGCTTTAAACGTCATAGAAGTCTATTAACAATTTTTCCACTTGTTTTCCAAGTTATTGGTCATTTTCAGAAATCTCCTTTAACATACCTTGAGGTGTTTTTCTCAAAGTTTCAGATCTTACATCAAGTGCTGTGATGAATCTAATTTGAATTATATTTTACAAAGTGAGAGTTGGAGATCCAGTTTCCTTATTCTACATGGAGAGACCTATTTTTCTCAGATCCACTTGCTGAAGAGTCTGTTTATAATCCAAGGCATTTTCTGACACATTTGTTAAAAATCAGTTGTCTGTAAATGTGTGGATTTATATATAGGCTCGATATTTTATTTCTTGTTCTCTTTTACACCAATATAATGTTGTGTTATTGTGACTTTTTATTATAATTTGAAATTAGATATAATACATTAAGCTTTTCTCTTCTGATTGGGATTATTAGGCCTAAAAGAAGCCCTGCCTTATTCTGTTTCTGAGATGAAAAACTGAAAAAAAAAAAAAAACAGCTGGAGGTGTGGCTTAATCTTCTACATTGTAATCCATCATTGAATGAAGACAGAACAAGAGCTCAAATGGAGCAGGAAGTTGGAGGCAGGAGCTGTTGTAGAGATCACAGTTGGGTGCTCTTTACTGGCCTGCCCATCTTGGCTTGCTCAGCTGACTCTATTATAGAAGGTAGGACCATCAGCCCAAGAAAGTAACACCCACAGGGGGCCAGAAAATGCCCTACACCTGGATCTCATCAAAGGGTTTTCTTAATTTAGGTTCCTCCTTTCAGATGACTATACCTTGTGTTATATTAACATAAAACTATCTAGAACAAGACTTTTTTGATTCCATTTGGATTTTAGAAAAATGTTGTTCCTGCTCTGTAAAGAATACCATAGGGATTAAGCTAGGGATTCTGCTGAATCTGCCAACAGTTATCAATAATACAAACACTTTGACAATATTAATTGTGATGATTCCTGAGCACCATAGTTTTTCTAACTCCTAATGTTTTCAATTGCTATCTTTTTTTTTTCTTTTATAAATTCATTGTAAAAATATTTGCAAGTAAATAACACACATCCTACACCAAAATTAGCCAGGAACACAGTCTAAACTAAATGAAAAAAAAAAAAATGCTATGCTTTTTTTTCTTAAAGTTTTCATTGGGGAGATTCATGGTCTCTTAAATAAGTCTACTCCTGAGTATTTTGCATTCCAAGCTATTGTGAACAATTTCCCCCTGGTTCCTCCTTCAGAAGTGTTAGTCATGGGCTCACGGCAAAGACACTTTCATTTGTACGTTGGTGCTGCTCTCTACGCCTTAGCTGTAAGTGTCTATAAAGTCTAAGATTTGCGGCAGAGTCTTTAGGGTCTTTTAAATATGGAATATGTTAATTTGATCTGTTGGGTTTATTGTTTTCAAATAAGTATTGTACATATCTACTTTATTGCATTTGAATTTTCCTATATTTTCTTCAAATTCATTTTCTAGTTATTCTTTTGACTTTTTTGGCATTTAAATATTTTAGAGTCAGTTGTATTCTCTTAGCTTAGCTGCCCTGTTATGTGTTAGGTAGAGATTTGTGTATTTAGACAGAACGTGACAGGGTCCAGTCTTTTAACGTTTAGAAGAATGAAGTTGCTTTGGTTTGTTTTTTGCAATTTTTTAAAAAAATTTAACTTAGCAATAAATGTTGCATTTGGTAAAGCTGGCAGTAGAATCAGTTAGGTTACCCAGCTAATGTCTCTCCTACCTGGTCCCAGAAGACTGGATGTACCTGGCTACCCCTGAGTCATGACCCTGGGATCCCTGAGTCTGTAGGAGCAGGGGAGGGAACAAAACCTCAATATGCAAGCACTGTCAGATGGGCGGGAATGGTGAGGATCTCCAGGTTCTGCTTTCACTCTTTTGTTTGAGAACTAATTGATTATTGGGATAAACTACATAGGTTTTATCCTTTAAGATTCTTGACATGGATAGTAAAGCATATATGCAACCACCAAAGTCTGTGGGATTCTGTCTCTACAGGTGTTTGGGGGTTTTCTTGTATTTTTGTTTCTTTTGTTTTAATTCTTCAACTTTTTATTGATTCTTTGTGGGTTTCTCATCATGGATCCCAATACCACTCATTTCCTTTTCCCTTTGTATCTGCAACACCCCAGCACACACAAAAAAATAAAAATTAAAAAAACACAAACAAACAAACAAATATATACAAAAAAGAAACAAAACATAAAAAAGGTCTCATCCTGAAAGTTTCAGGGTGTCCCACAATATAGCCCTCTGATCCATACATACTCACTTGCAAATGTTCATTGCAGTAAGTCATTGGTCAGGTTCAAGACTCTGGCTTCCCCTACACCATCAATAATGGATCCTCACCTGGACTCTTCCTGGTTATCCTGTTGTTGCCTGTGTCATGGAAATTCTGCAGCTTTGGATCAGCAGAAATGCCCTTTCATATGTCCCAACAGTTCATATGTGATGTAGAATTTGGGGTTGGGCCAACTTAAACCCTGGATCTGGAACTGGGTGGTAGTTAAGCTGGTCAGCCTACATGGCCAGTTCCTTTTGTATGTGTGTTTCCTTTCTGTGTTAATATTTGTATATCTGTTGAGATGAGTATCTCTTATGGATTTCTGTAAAAGCATTTTTGGAAAATATTACTACCCTAATATGCCCTGAAAAATTGGGTAGATGGGAATTGTTGGAATTTACTTCCAATTGTATTCTCTTAACTTAGCTGACCTGTTATGTATTAGGTAGAGATTTGTGTATTTAGACAGAACATGACAGGGTCCAGAGTTCATGCTTTCTATATCACTCTCATGGAGTGGGTAGTACAAGTAGCTCAGATAGATGTTTGGGGCATAGCAGAGAACACCCTCTATAATTACTCACGTTGCCCTCTCAACAGTGTATTGCCTGAGGAGTATGGTTGTGACTTTCAAGGAATTTTTAAATTTAATATATTTTGATCATATTCTTCCTCTCTGCCAAGTCCTTCCATATCATCTCTCTCTCCCTACCCACCCAACTTTAAGTTCTTTTTTAGAAAACAAAAACATCATGCAAGAACAACTCCTCCAAACCTAGAAAGAAAAAAAAAACATGTGAGCACAACCCCCCCCCCAAAAAAAAGAAAACTAAACTGTAACCAAATAAAAGCAAACAAAATAACATGGGGTCCATTACATGCTTGTCAACTACTCCTGACATGAATCCTGTCCTGGAGTGGTTGATAAACCCAGTGTCACTCAGTTTGAGAATACTGATTTTCCTTCTCTCACCAGGAATAAATGACAGTTCAGTTGTTAGCCTTTACCCTAGAGGCTGGGATTTCATTTATTCATTTTTTAACACAACAAAGTAAAATAGAATGAGATAAAGCACAAAGTATCACTTTGGAATTGGACAAGACAAACCTGCAGAAGGAAAACAGCCCTAGAAAGAGCACAAGAACCAGAGAGCTGCTTGGTCCCTTACTCAGGGACCCATATGAGCAGGAACCGGGAAGCTGTGATACACCCAGAGGACCTGATAGAGACTGCTGCACACTCTCACTCCAGTCTCTGTTCACGTGTGCTTCGCTCACATTGATCCAGGGGCCCTTCTTTTCTTGGTGTCCTCTTTACCCTCTTTACAGCTCAACTGAGTTTTCGGAGCTCTGAGGAGAGGCTCTTTGGTACAGGAAGATAATCTGCATGCTATCAAACCCTTATCTACAGTACTGTAGCGGCTGCACAATATGGTAGGGAAATAGTGACTCAAATCAATAACCAATTAGATGTAAGTCCTGCTTATGAGCAAGATGAAACCCAACAGCGTACATGACCAAGTGCCTGAGACTAGAAAGCCCAGGGACCTAAGGGAAAGCAAATAACACTAGTGTCAAATTCCCTTAAATGTATTGATAAAATTATCCTGAATGATTTGACACTATGCTCATAGATTAGTACATTGTTCAGCCACCGAAAGCGACAAATGCAACAAATGGGGACAGTTATAGAGATCCATGGACAACCATTTTGAAGAGAGTGAGAGTCCTTGGAACATCCACTTCTAAATGGGACGACTCCACCAGACCAAAAATATTTGAAGGATATAAAGACAAAGTGAGGTTAAGAAACATGAAAATCAAAAGGAAGTTATGATATCCAAAAAGTGAAAAGGGAGCTAGGCATGGTAGCATATGCCCATAATCTCAGCACTCTACATGCAGGCACATCAAAAGTTCAAGACTACACCCAACCAATAGAATGAGTTTGAGACTAGGTGGAGCTACATGAGACCCTAACTCTCTGTTTTTCTGTTACTTCTTCTGTGGGCTGGACTGCTGAGAGCCCAGGGCTGATGCACTCTTCTCAGCTGCTACTGGATAGCTCTCCCCAAGTCTTTCTGTCCAGCGCTGAAATCCAGTGGATTACTTTGGCCACATGCCTACCCGTTAATCTGGTCTGTTAAGTTCAGAGCTGCTGAGATGCTAGCAAATACAGCTTTCTTCTAATTAGGCACTTGGCTTTCACTATTGATTTGCTTCTTACTATGATCAAACTATTCTTCTAATAGGGTTCCTAAAAATGGTATGAGATATGTAAGATCTGAAACTATTCAAGAGTAAAAATGATTCATTTTACCTCAGTATTCAACTACGAAATTTAATACATACAAATGTTGGTAAAGATCCTTTCCCAGACCGTAGGCTGTTGTTTTGTTCTGACAACAGTGTCTTTGCTTTACAGAAGCTTTTCAGTTTCATGAGGCTCCATTTATTGTTTGTTGCTCTTAGAGCCTGTGCTGTTAGTGTCTGTTCAGGAAGTTGTCTCCTGTGCCAATGAGTTCTAGGCTTTTCCCTAATTTTCTTCTAACAGGTTTAGTGTATCTGCTATTATGTTGAGGTCTTTGATCCATTTGGACTGTAATTTTGTGCAGGGTGATAAGTATGGATCTATTTGCATTTTCTAAATGTAGATATCCAGTTAGACCAGCACCATTTGTTAAAGATGCTGTCTTTTTTCCATTGAATGGTTTTGGCATCTTTATCAGAAATCAGGTGTCTATAGGTGTATGGGATTATATCTGGTTTTTCTAGGGCTAATATCCAGAATATATAAAGAACAGAAGAAGTTAAACATCAAAAAAATCAAGTAATCCAATTAAAAAATGGAGTACAGAGCTAAACAGAGAATTCTCAACAGAGGAATATCAAATGGCAGAAAACACTTAAAGAAATGCTCAAAGTCCTTAGTCATCAGGGAAACACAAATCAAAAAAAGACCCTGAGATTCCATCTTACGCCCATCAGAATGGCTAAGATCAAAAATTAATTTGAAAGCACATGCTGAAGAGGATGTGGAGAAAGGGGAAGCCTCTTTCATTGCTGGTAGAAATCTACTTGGAAATCAATCTGGCACTTTCTTAGAAAATTAGAAATAGTGCTACCTCAAGATCCAGCTATACCACTCCTAGGCATATATCTAAAACATACTCTACATTTGCTCAACCATGTTCATAGCAGCTTTATTCATAATAGCCAGAAGCTGGAAACAATCCAGATGTCCCTCAACTGAGGAAGGGATACAGAAATTGTGGGACATTTACACAATGGAATACTACTCAGCAATTAAAAATAAGGAAATCATGAAATTTGCAGGCAAATGATGGGAACTATAAAAGATCATCCTGAGTGAGGTATCCCAGAAGCAGAAAGACACACCTGGTATATACTCACTTATAAATGGATAGTAGACATAATGTAGGATAAACATACTAAAATCTGTATGCCTAAAGAAGCTAAGCAAGAAGGAGGATCCTGGCTAAGATGATCAGTCCTCACTCAGAAAGGCAAACTGGACAGACATCAGAAGAGGAAGAAAACAGGGAACAGGAAAGAAGCCTACCACAGAGGGCCCCTGAAAGACTCTACCAAGCAGGGTATTGAAGCAGAGGCTGAGACTCATAGCCAAACTTTGTGCATAGTACAGGGAATCTTATGAAAGAAGGGGGAGATGGAAAGACCTGGAGGGGACAGGAGCTTGACAAGAAGAGCAACAGAACCAAGAAATCTGGGCCTAGGGGTCATTTCTGAGACTGACACTCCAACCAAAGACCATTCATAAAGATAACCTAGAACTCCTGCACAGATGTAGCACAGTGTAGCTCAGTATCCAAGTGGGTGTCCTAGTAAGGGGAACAGGGGCTTTCTCTGACAAGATCAGTGGCTGGCTCTTTGATCACCTCACCCTGGGGAGGAGCCAGTCTTACCAGGCCACAAAAGAAGACAGGTCAGCCAGTTCTGATGAGAGCTGATAGGCAAGGGTCACATGGAAGGGGAGGAGGACCTTCAGTATTAATGTACTGGGGGAGAGTCATGGGAAGTGAAGAGGGAGGGAAGACAGGATTGGGAGGGGATGAGGGACTGCGCTATAGCTAGGATACAAAGTAAATAAAATTTAATAAAAAAAGAAAAATAAATACAAATTTTGCGTTTAAATTTGTTTACTTATTGAGTTTTTGAACTATTGGTTTATTTATTTTTGTTTGTTTCCTAATTTGGATTAAGAAGCCCAGTGTCATTCCAGCTTTAAATTCTTCGGTGCTTTGTTGAAGGTGGAAATTTTTTTTTCTGGAAACTTTGTGAGCTCAATAAAACTCTACCTCATTATTTCACCCACACTACTACTTCTTTTTTTTTTTTAATATTAGTTACATTTAGTAACTCTGTATCCCAGCTGTATTCTGCTCCCTTATTCCCTCCCAATCCCACCCTCCCTCCCTCATCTCCTCCCTGTCCCTTTCCAAGTCCACTGATTAGGGAGGACCTCCTCTCCTTTCATCTGACCCTGTTTTATCAGGTATCTTCAGGACCAGCTGCAAAGTCCTCCTCTGTGGCCAGCAGGGCTGCTCCTCCCTCAGGGGTGAGTCGGGGGAGGTCAAAGAGCCCACCATTGAATTCATGTCAGAAATAGTCCCTGTTCCCCTTATTAGGGCAGAGTTGGAAACTGAGCTTCCACGGGCTACATCCGAGCCGAGGTTCTAGGTTATATCCATATATGGTCCTTGGTTGGAGAAACAGTCTCGTAAAAGACCCCTGTGCCCATATATATTTGGTCCTTGTGGAGCTCCTGTCCTCTCCAGATTATATTAACTCCCCCTTCTTTCCCCTGCACTCTGCTGACTGTTTGGTTATGATTCTCAGTATCTGCTTTGATACCCTGCTGGGTAGAGTCTTTCAGAGGCCCTCTGAGGTAGGCACCTGTCCTGTTTCCTGTTTTCTCCTACGTCCAATGTCCATCCCATTTGTCTTTCTAAGTGAGGATTGATCATCTTACCCTGGGTCCTCTTTCTTGTTTATCTTCTTTAGATGTATAGGTTTCATTATGTTTATCCTATCTTATAGGACTATATGAGTGAGTATAAACCATGTGTGTCTTTCTCCTTCTGGGATACCTCACTCACAATGATCTTTTCTCGATCTCACCATTTGCCTACAAATACTCCTTTATGAACTTTTGTTATTAGGTTATTGTTATTCTTTTTTTTTTCTGCTCCTCATTGTAGGGACCTTTAATTCTACATCTTACACTATATTCTCAAATTAGTTTTAATTTTTTTATGTTCTCTGTCAGTGCTACCTTTTTTAGTGGAAAGGTTTACCCTGGCTGTAACCATATAAACCATACAAAAGAGACTGGCCCGAACTCAGAGATCTTTGTCTGTCTCCTGAGTGTTGGGTTTAAATTCATCCATCACCATGCCCAGATGGGTTTTTTTTTTTCCAGGTCCATTTTGCACACTGGTGTTTTTTCCAATTCTTACTTCATAAATGTGGATATTCCTTATCGCCCAGTGAATAAAAATGAAGGGATCTGTTGCTATTGTTGAGTTCTTTTTTCTTCCTGCACCATGATTCTTCTCCCCTACGATTTTTCTTTTTTTTTTTTTTTAACTCTTATTGATTACACTTTATTCATTTTGTATCCCCCCATAAGCCCCTCCCTCCTCCCTTCCCGGTCCCACCCTCCCCCGTTTCTGCATGCATGCCCCTCCCCAAGTCCACTGATAGGGGAGGTCCTCCTCTCCTTCTTTCTGATCTTAGTCTATCAGTTCTCATCAGAAGTGGCTGCATTGTCAAGGTTCTAGGTTATCTCCACGGAGAGTCCTTGGTTGGAGTATGAGTCTCTGGGAAGTTCCCTGTGTTCAAATTTTCTTGTTCTGTTGCTCTCCTTGTGAAGTTCCTGTCCTCTCCAGCTCTTACTATTTCCCACTTCTTACATAAAATTCCATTCACTCTGCCCAACAGTTGGCCATCAGGCTCAGCATCTGCTTTGACAGTATGCACGGCAGAAGCTTTCAGGGGCCCTCTGTGGCAGGTTCCAAGGTTGTTTCCTGTTTTCTTCTTCTGGCTTTCAGAGGCCCTCTGTAGCAGGTTCCCAGGTTGTTTCCTGTTTTCTTTTCTTCTGATGTCCATCCTCTTTGCCTTTCAGGATGGGGATTGAGCATTTTTAGTTAGGGTCTTCTCTTTTGCTTAGTTTGTTTAGATATACAGATTTTAGTGAGTTTATTCTATGTTGTATGTTTATATGAGTGAGTATATACCATGTGTGTCTTTTTGCTTCTGGAACAGCTCACTCAGGATGATCCTTTCCAGGTCCCACCATTTACCTGCAAATTTCATGATTTCCTTACTTTACATTGCTGAGTAATACCCCATTGTATAGATGTACCACAGTTTCTGCATCCATTCTTCAGTTGAGGGGCATCTGGGTTGTTTCCAGCTTCTGGCTATTACAAATAAAGCTGCTACAAACATGGTTTTGTGTACTTGAGCCTGTTTTGGGTATATGCCTAGGAGTGGTATGACTGGATCTTGAGGAAGCACTATTCCTAGTTGTCTGAGTACTTTTTAAACCTTCTTGGCATCTTTCAGATTAAAGATGTGCTGTGGTGACAGTTGTGTGCTAGCATTCAAGAATGAGCCAATATGGAGTTCTCAGCATTTGGTCTTTGGTGATAATGCTCTTTCCTGTCTGTCAGGCTAGACTGATTCTCTGACAGACCTGGATGACAATGTGGCCAGATGTTTTTCTCTTGATCTTGTCAGAGGCCTATGAGAAGCATTTGTTTCTTGCTCTAAACATAAAGCCACAGCTTGTTTGGTTTGGTTCAAGGGCTCTGAAAACCCTCTTGGAAACGGATCCTAGAGAGTGTCGGTCTGTAGACTTGCAGGTGATATTCTAGTTTTCATTGTAGATATTACACTCCTAATTGAGTTTTGTCTTACAAAGTCTAAGTTCTTTCTGGACCATGATATCCAGGGAATAAATATTCTACGTCCTGGTAGAACTGAAAGAGCAAACCAGTTTGCTACATGGAATGTTTGACTGTAATTCTGCCATAGTTACATTACGTAGAAATACTACAATGATGCAGTATGTATTCTTGTATCCAAAACTAAATATAATGTTTTGTGTGTTTTCTATTATTTTCTTTCTTATTTTTCCTATTTTTTAATTATATGCAGCTAAAGAGTGTGTAGCATTTTCCATGTTATTCACTGGTGTAATATTGTCCCTCCCAAAATTAAATTGATGAGATGACATATTTAAGGGGCAAATATTTTAGCAGAAGTCGAGAAGTCATATATTTGACAATATAGGAAAGCATTTCGTTCCCTGAGAATGCTGTTGGGAAGTCCATCCCACAGTCATGGTACGCATTGTGTCAGTTTGTCACTCTCTGAACGTTCCTAGCACTCAAGCCTAGTAACTTTTCACTGATTTACTTTGCACAAAGATACCTCATTTCCTATCTGTAGACAAATTATTGTTTTCCTTTCATGTCCAATATAAAGTAACATGTATGACAATGATGTAAACAGCACTCCTATGTCTCATTAAGTTATACAAAAAGTATTTGTATAACTTTTAAGCAATTTAAAAAATGAACTATCGAAGATTCTCAGTGAGTTGGATGTGGCATTTTGGAGGAGCTCAGAGAAAATGCAGACAATCACTTCGTACAGCCCTGGGTACTCGGAGACCGTGGAAAGGATTTGCGAGTGTGACCACCGATGCCCTGCGCTGTCTGTCATTTAGGGTCACAAGCAGCACCTTATGAAGATGGTGCTTAGCCCCTAGGTCTTCTCACCATCACATACGGTACACAGGTACATTACTTGTTTGATGATTTGATAAAATGCTTGCCAATACATAGTATTGTTGATACATAACAAGAGGGAAGCCACAGGGAAATCTTTTAATTTAATTACTTGCCTTTTTCAGCCTTCCTTCTGTTTCAAGTGGCTGGTAATACACAGATGTTTTTCTAGAATTCCTCAAAATTTTGAAGATTTTCAATTTATACTCTATGTTACATTTTTAAACTATATAGTGTAACAGAAACATACAAAAAAACAGTTAACAAAACATAAACTATTCAGTCACTTTAACCAAACTAACACATGTATACTGTTCCCAAGGTATTTTATCATATTTCTGTCATGACAGAAACAGATTAAGACTATTAAGTTGTGTAGATGTACCACAATTCTATATTCATTCCTCAACTGAGGGGCATCTGAGTTGTTTCCAGCTTCTGGCTATTACAAATAAAGCTGCTACAAATATGATTGAGCAAATGTCTTTTTTGTAAACTTTGAACATCTTTTGGATATATGCCTAGGAGTGGTATAGCTGGATCTTGAGGAAGCACTATTTCTAATTGTCTGAGAAAGTACCAGATTGATTTCCAAAGTGGTTGTACAAGTTCACATTCCCACCAGCAGTGGAGAAGGGTTCCCCTTTCTCTACAACCTCTCCAGCATGTGTTGTCACTTGAGTTTTTGATCTTAGCCATTTTGATGGGTGTAAAGTGAAATCTCAGGGTACTTTTGATTTACATTTCCCTGATGACTAAGGATGTTGAGCATTTCTTTAAGTGTTTCTCTGCCATTCGATATTCATCAATTGAGAATCCTCAGTTTAGCTATGTACCCAATTTTTTAATTGGATCACTTGATTTGTTGATGTTTAACTTCTTGAGTTTCTTTTACATTCTGGATATTAGCCCTCTGTCAGATATAGGGTTGGTGAAGATCCTTTTCCAATATGTAGGCAGTCATTTTGTTCTGATGACAGTGTCCTTTGCTTTACAGAAGCTTTCCAGTTTCATGAGGTCCCGTTTATTGATTGTATGGAATATTACTCAGCAGTAAAAACAAGGAAATCATGAAATTTGCAGGCAAATGGTGGGAACTGGAAAAGATTATCCTTAGTGAGCTATCCCAGAAGCAGAAAGACACACAGGATATATACTCACTCATAATTGGATATTAGATATACAATATAGGATTAACATACTAAAATCTGTACACCTAAAGAAACTAATCAAGAAGGAGAACTCTGGCTAAGATGCTCAATCCCCATTCAGAAAGGCAAAGAGGATGGGCATCAGAATAGGGAGAAAACAGGGAACACGGCAGGAGCCTACCACAGAGGGCCTCTGAAAGCTTCTGCCCTGCAGGGTATCAAGGCAGATGCTGAGACTTATAGCCAAACTTTGGGCAGAGTGCAGGGAATCTTATGAAAGAAGGGGGAGATAATAAGATCTGGAGGGGACAGGAGCTCCACAAGGAGAGCAACAGAACCAAAAGATCTGGGCACAGGGGTCTTTTCTGAGACTGATATTCCAACTAAGACCATTCATGGAGATAACCTAAGACCCCTGCACAGATGTAGCCCATTGCAGTTCAGTGTCCAAGTGGGTTCCATAGTAATGGGAAAAGGGACTGTCTCTGACATGAACTGATTGTCCTGCTCTTTGATCACCTCCCCCTAAGGATGGAGCAGCCTTACCAGGCCACAGAGGAAGACAATGCAGCCACTCCTTATGAGACCTGATGGCCTAGGATCAGAAGGAAGGAGAGGAAGACCTCCCCTATCAGTGGACTTGGGGAGGGGTAAAGGTGGAAAGGGGGAAGGAAGGGTGGGATTGGAAGGGGAGGAGGGAGGTAGCTACAGTGTGGATACAAAATGAATAAACTGTAATTAATAAAATTTTTAAAAAGTGTTTGGAAAAAAGAATATTAAATTGAAAAAAATTACAATTTTTATTACAGTAACATGGACTTGCTAATGAAAATCTGAAAATGAGACAAACATATTAGAAATTTAGACCCGGAAGCCTAGAATTCATAGGTTCATATGATCGTCTATGTATAGATGACATGAAGAAGAAGCAAAATTGCCTACAGAAACAAAGGAAGTTAATGGTGTGGACAATGGAAATAAAAGAAAGTGGTGACGGATATGCTCAAAATGTTTTATTTACCTCAATGTCCTATGTAGGTCAGTCCATTTTTTAATAAGAAAGTCTATTTTACTGCCTTGATGTTTTTTAAAAGTGATCTTTGGTTTTTCAGTATTTCAAAATGCATCCATTTATTTAGTGAATAAGCTGTAACTTTCCCAAAACCTATATAAAACCTATATTTCATATCTGCATTTACATAGATGAGTCCATTTTTTAAATCTAAAAAATACAATTGTTGTAAAGTCTTATATATACATATTTTTCAGATCACATCTTCACTTGAAATTACAGAAGTAAGCAAGTGTTTATTTAATCTTTATTTAAGATTACTGATAGAAGTGTTGGAAAGATTGTCAGCAATTAAGAGGGCTTCAGTTTGGTTCCCAGCGGCCATATCAGGTACCAAATAGCCACATGTACCCCAGTGCCAGAAGATCTGATCCTCCTGCTTTCTTTTGTGGGCACCTACACACACACACACACGGTCATAGGAACACACACACAATTTAATATTAATAATATTTAAAATAGAGATAGAACAGTTATATAGCATATTGAGTCTGTTCCAGTCGTATTCTCCTAAAACTCTCAAAAGTCTAACCTTTTTGTAGTTTTCCAAACCACCTTCTTTTCATTCACAATATTTATGTAAACCAAATATTCAGCGATATAGTGATTGTATGAAGTAGAATAAAATAACTGCCTGAACACACTAGTCATTAAGGACCCTTAAATAATGAAAGTTAAAATATATATCTTACTCTGCAACCTGGTTATTAAAATGGTCATTTAAAATGATTGCTTCTAAATCGGAAGATCTAAATCTATCTAATCTTTTTTAATAATAGAATGACATTAATGAGCATTAATTTGTGTAAAGGTTCACCAATTGACAGGCATGTTATTTCTCCCTTTTTATCACTACACAAAAGGACGTTAGGTGATTCTTGATGCTCAAATTGATTTACATGTGCATGTAGACTTGTCCTTTTTGGCAGATAGATATCTAGAAACAGACATCAAGGAATCTGTTTTGTTTTGTTTTTTTTTTCATGGCCTCGCTGATACTGAATATTGTCAATATTAGTTTACCAACGTGAGTAAGCACAAAGCGGTCTCTTATTTTGTATGTTTGTTCTCGAGTTTGAGTATTTCCAGACTGGATCTCTTGCTGATTGCTGACTTGCTTCAGACACTCTCACATTCTATACAGCAGATGAAAACCACATTCCTCACCACACATTGCTTTCAGGATTTGTGTTGGCTCTCTGTCTACAGTAGGTTAGAGATTTTCTCACTGACTTCTTTTTCTCCTCCTCCTCTTCCTCCTTCTGTTCCTCTTGCTCCCCCCACTGCTGCTGCTCCTGCTCCTCCTCCTCCTTTTTAAGATTCTCAGATAAAACTTAAGAGTTTTTCACCAGATCTTACTGCAATGACTTTCCTTTCCTGGAGATCCGACATAGTATGGATGGAACCTAGGAAGTGACGTTGAGGGGAGAAGCTGAGGCAGTTCATGGGTCACCTAAAGAATGACAGATTCAGAGTTGCTATTAACATCATTTCTCATGATGTCTCAGGAGCACCTTATGAGATGGTGGATGGACAGGAACTGCTGGCATGCAGGTACCTGTGTTCAGACCTGTAGGACGGTTTGCTTTCAAAGTAACACAGTGCAGGGGGGCATTTGTGGGAGCTTCTGTGGTATCAGTGACTAGTTCTTCTAGATGGTCCAACTGGGAATTTTCACATTTTGATGTCCTCATAGCTATAGCCATATGAATTTTGGAAAGCCATATCACGAACAAAAGCCAGACACTATTTTAAACCAGAAGTGTCTGAAATGCTTCTAGATGAAATGTTCTATATAATTTTGCTTCTCTTTAAATGTAAGCTCTAAGAGAGTCTGAGCAGCATTAAAAGGGAAATGCAACTCTAGGGGTTGAAAGCTTGCCATGTACTTAGTGAGCTGTCCTGGGGATTCTGGCAGAGGGTGCCAGGAGACCCAGCAGAGCTTTAAATATTGAACAACGGGACCTGTGCCAATGTAGCATATGGCTTTGTGTGAACAATGAATATTCTATCATCCCTTCTGCAATGCCGGGGGGGAAAGTGGATTTGTGAGGACCTGGTGCAGCTGAGTCTCCACCAGGGACGATCTTTTTCACTATCATTGTCTCGTGTCTGAAACAGGAATAAAGGACTAGCTGGAAGGAGGTATACTAATATTGGATTTTTAATGAATTAAAGCTGTGCCCCAAAGGGCAGCAATTGTCACCATCAAATACATTTTAATGACTTGATAGTCTCCTTAGTGATCTGAGCTTTATCAGAACTGCCAGGATGTTCTTATATTAGCAGGATAGTGACTTCATCCCTGTCCCATAGAGGTCTCTTTTGGCTGGCTCTTGCGCCTTTTGTAGTTTCTGAACAGATGTTAGGGAAGTACCATGTCTCCTTTCCATCCATCAGGCATTCATGTTCTTGTACATCTTTGTCTTAAATAAATAAAACTAAAAGGATTCCCAGCGAAGGAGGGGAATCATTGATTATCAGTAATAATGTGTTGTTCCCAGCTGCTGTCAGTGATGCGTTCAGAAATAAATAATGTGACGGTGAGAAAAACAGAAGTCTCCACACCAGTTCATTTTCAAATTCCCATTGTTTGAACCTGTCTGAAAACACTGCCCAGGAGCACATGCCCATAGTCTCTTCATTCATCTGCAGTAGCAGAAAGATGTGCAAGTTCCAAGTCATAACAGAGCTCTCTCTCAAGTTCAAAGGAAACCTCGTGGTGCAATTGAACCCTGACTCATACATAAAACAAAATACAATGCTTACTGGCCACTACCTCTGGTAGTCTCCACACGCTACATTTGTTCCTCTGGTCCCAGAAAGTAACTTGATGTGATGAGGTCAGTCAGTGCTGGGCATATTACAGGGGAGACCCCATTGCCACTGTAATTGATACATACGGCATTTAACTAGAACGAGAGCTTCCTCTAGCACTAAGGATTGAATATGCATTTAGTCACCGGGGAGTCATATTAAACACAGATTTATAGGTGGTTTTCCTCAGAGTCCAAGGTTCTGTAGTTTTCATCTGCTCTCAGGTGATATTGCTTTTGCTGATCCACAAGCTACAACTTATGTACGGAAAACATGTTCTAAATGAGGTCTTTGCAGCTGGAGTTAGAAGTACAGCTCCATTGATTTGCTATCCTCTACATCAGCTCTATCCAATCCAGGCCACCTGGCCTCTTAACCCAAATACCAATGAAAGAAATTTAGTTTCTGTAAGAGAATAAAGGAGATTGTTGTTTTGTTTCTGATGATCACTTTCTTACTTATTACTTCAAAAAGCAGACAGAATTAAATCTGAACATTAAAAAATGAAGCAATGTTCAGTATGTTATGTTTGAAGCATTCTTCATTTTGCTGACTAGAAATACAATATTTAGAAGATTTGATAAAACTAGTAGTATTGAAGGCATTTGGAATGCTGGGATGTTTTTGATATGTTGCCACCTAGCTAGCACTCAGTTCATCTCTTCCATGAGCCAGGGGTTAGAATTCTTACAACTTCATAGGTCCCTCTAAGTGGACAGACATCTCCCTGCTCTGAAGGACACCTCAGGTTCCATCCAGCCCTTTGTAGCATCAGCGTATATGACATCTAAAACTGTCATGATGGTAAAACAAAGTTTACACCTTTTGTTGAAATAAATAAATAAGTAAATGAAATAGTCATGGCATCTCAACTCACTGGAATCAGATATACTCAAGAAAATATTAATTGTGACAGTATAGCTAGCAAAATTTATATTTTGGGGGGCTGGTGAGATGGCTCAGTGTGAAAAGGCACTTCCTGAGTGACCTGAATGTGATCCACATAGATCCATCTTTGTAAGAATGGAAGGAGAGAACAAATGTCATACAAAAAACTAGCTAAGACATACACTAATAATAGATTTTTCAAAAATGTAAAGTGAAAAAAATCTTTTAATGTTAATATATTTTGTGTTTATAATTATAGAAAATTGAGTTGTTATATAACATTTATAGCCCATAAATGACACCAAAAAGTAACCAGGGCTGCCCAAGAAAGTTATAGACTGTTTGGGCCTAGCTGTAACTTTACATGTGTTATATAATATATTGTTACATATAATATGTAATATTAGATATTACAGCACTTAACTAAGTGTTAAGTGAATGAATTTTTTAGGTGTATGTGTGCGTTTATTTTACGTTTAAGTGTTATGGTGTACCTAAAACTTGGTGAAATTCACAAGGCCATAACAGAGAGCACCTGTGTTATGCATTTTATTCACGAATTCACTATGCAAAATGAATAATGGGCTGTCAGGCACACTCCACATCTGATGTAATGTAATGAAACCCCAAAATCTTTAACTCGCCACTGAATTTCTCTTAGTTCACCCTTTTCATCACTTAGTTGGATTATTTTTTGTAATTAGAAAGCTCTGTAATCATGCTCTGTAAAACCTAGTCTTATGACCTAAAATCAATAAATACCTTTTCTTTTGTCTTTCTGCCTGTAACTAATACAATAATACCCAAGTGGCTAATACTGCCTCTTATATTTTATATTTTCATCAGATAAGTAAAAATTCTGCTCAACAATTTTACAACATGCTTTGTTGACTAGCCTATTCAATGTCTTCTCTCATCTGAGTGGACATTCATCTAATTTTTCTCCCCAAGATTTCTGCTATTCTTTTCTCTGTTCCACTTCTTGCAGCCTTCTCTCCCTTGAATGATCTATTCTTCTAGGAATTACTCTACTCTTCTTGGAATTAATTTTATTTAATAAATTTAGAAGTTGCTTTTTCATATTCAAACATATGTGCATGTATTGCTGTGGTATGAATGAAAATGGCCACCGTGGACTCACAGGGAGTGGCAATGTTAGGAGGTGTGGCCTTGTTGGAGGAAGTGTCCCAGGGGCCGTGTTTGGAGGCTTCCAGTGCTAGAGTCAGGCCCGAGTCAGGCCCCTCTCTCTACTGCCTGAGGACCGTTTGATAGAACTTTCAGCTATCTCACCAACACCATGTCTACCTGCCTGCCTCCATGATTCCAACATGATAATAATGGACTAGCCCTCTGAGCTCTCAGCCAGCCCCAATTAAATGCTTTCCTTTATCAGAGTTGCCATGATCATGGTGTCTCTCCATGGTAATAAAAGTCCCAACTGTGACAACTACTAAACATGGCTACTGTGGTATTATGTTTTGTTTTTCTTATCTTGTTTCTTTTTTAGTAATGGTGATTGAATCCAAGGCCTCATGTATGCTAGACACTCTATCAATGAACTGTCACTCAAGACCTGTTTAACACATTCAGACATGCAGAAATCATGGTGGAAAAGGGGGTGCTCTTTTGGAAACCTTGAACCTCTGGATCCTAGAAAATCTTTGGGCACTGGGGAGGTTTTATTTCTGTGTTGAGTAAAAGAATAAATGTCTGATGTTATTGTAAGTGAGGAAGAAATATTGACCATATTAAGTACATGATAGTTTATATTACTTAGAACCTTGGATTATAATTTGCAAGTCCATGTTAATCATGTTGGCTAGAATGTAGCTGTATTAGAAAGGAGCTCTCTTTCTGCCTTGCTGTCAAACCATGCTTTTGTAAGGTGTTCCCTTTTTAATTCTATACCAGCTCCCTGTTCCCTTAACAAATATATACACCATTCAAAGATATTTAATTATATATCCTATTTTGAACCCAAACATTGCTTATGATATTATTTTTTTATATCATCAGTCTTAATCGGCTTTATCACAAGGAGACTTGATGTATAACCCTTAGAAAACTTTAATCCTTTTTTAGAAAATAATAGTTTCTTTATTTTACTTTTGCTCATTGATATTTTAACTGTTGACTTCTTTCTAAAATCTCTATCACTGGTTCCTCAAAATATATTACCATTATATGAAATAAACTTAGAGTGTGTGGAATTCTCTGAATATTGACATACACTTAGAATATTGAGAAGTATTTATTCAGAGCTGGAGAGTAGGGATAGCATTAAAGGTATGGGTCCTCAAGGGAAATGTCATGTTTATTAAGCCTCACTCAGACAAAAATGAACATTGATGTTTTATACATATTTAAAGGCGTTATGCTTTTGATATGTTTAAGAAAAATAAATAAGATGAGAGTTATGCACACTTCAGGAATTTTTTGTAAATTCTTAGAACAGATATCTTACATAAGAGGTGTGAGGGAAGGAGTATGGATGTCTGGTTAGTGCAAGGACAACAATATAAAGGTCTTGTTTTGGTTATGAATCCTGTGTCTGGTGTTGCAGAAGTGCTGTCAAACCTTGATTTTTACTGTTCCAGGGTCCCATGTTGATTTCTGACACTATTGTTCCTTTCTTTTGAGGCCCTGCAGGATTTGTGTGCCTCAGCTATTTATCTGGCTCTTCAGTGTGATATCAAGTATTGAGTGGTCCTTTGTCTTTAGCCTAGTTAGTCCTTGACACAGATTAGAGAGCTAAAATTCTGTATGTGTTGTTTAGGGAAAGTCCTGTAGAGAATAGTGATCTAAAAGTGAAAAACTTCCACCGGGTAGTTGCTATTGAAACTATGTATCTATTTTCTATATCCACTCCGTGTGTGTGTGTGTGAGTGTGTGTGTATGTTGGTGTGTTGGTGTGTATGTCTGCCTGTGAAAGCATGCATGCAGCAGTGAAAGGCTCTTCAATCCCTTCATCAATAACTTCTGTCTTATCTTTGAGACAGGTCTATCACCGAGTCTGGGGCTTCCCACTTGGGTGAGGCTGGCTATGGGGTGATTTTTCAGTAGCCACACTCCTACCCCCTACCTGCTGGGTCTGTAGGTGATCCTGACCACATCTGACTTTTACTAGGTGCTGAGTCTCTGAACTCTGTTTGTCATGCCAAAGAATTATAAAAATTGATGTTTTCCTGGGTCTTTGTAACTAATATTAAAAGGGAAGACAAGAAAATGTGCTGAAAACTTTGAGAATCTTTGCTTATTGCTTGAGTGTTTGGATGTGCTCTGAACTTAGAACCTTTGGACTAACATTCAAAAATCAGGGTGGGAAAAGGAAAACAAACAAACAAAACACACATTACTATGCTTGAGCAGTTGTTTTGAGGACATTGGAAAATGGACTTGTAACTTGAGTTCCATTCACAGCCCACTGGTTACATCACTGTAAAAGCAAGCCCATTGCTTTTTCAGCTTCAGCAAGAGTCTTGGGTGAGAAATATGCAAATCATGACTTCTTGAAATAGAGACATGAACATTCCTATTGAAGATATTGCTGGCCATCCTTACATAGAGTCTGGATATCACTGACTTGAGCAATCTGTCTCTGAGAGGCACATTCTACCTTCTCTATCTTAAAGGAAAGGAATATTTGTAACCACCTTTCTTGGCAACGCTTATTGCATGTGAAATCAGAAAATATTTTCATTGAATTCCTTGATTCAGAAGAGAATACTCTTATTGAATTCAATATGTTCTAAATAAACTGATACGCGTGCACACATATAATCATTGGGTACATGTTATTAACCTGATGGTGAGCTTTATACTTACCCTACCCGTTCTCATCCTTTCTCCACTTGCCTCTTTAATTATGGTTTCCATTCCACATTAAAATTTAGTTATAGGCCTGAAGAAATAGCTCAGGTCTTCCAGAAGACCTGAATTAAGTTCTCAAAACCAATATAGGGTAACTCATTCAAACCTATAACTTAAGCTCTAGGCAACTTGACACTTTCTTCTGTACTTCAAGAAGGCCTGCACATGATGTGAAAATGTGTGCATACACACACACACACACACACACACACACACACACACACTCAAAATGTTTTTAAAAAGATTTATTTTAGTTACAGGATCTTTACTAGAAGAAAAATAGTACTCTACTAAAACTATAGCAAGTATTTTAGAAAAATATACTGCTTAATTTTAACAGGCTGTTCATAACATGATTTACTATAAACTCTTGATGGAGAGATTATTTATTCACTTGCACAACCTGACATAATGCAACATCCCCAAGCTCAGTTCAACCAAAAAGATGAATGATGACTAGCCTTGATGGGAATTCATGCACAACTTCCATTGGTATGGTGTCACTGTTCACACCTAAAGGGGAATCTAGTTCTAATTAAGTGCTGTGTGAATGCTGCTAGTATGTGAAACAAATATAAAGGAAAAGAACTATTTCTAAACTTTCTACCAGTTCCCTGGCTCCACTTTTCTCTACTTTGATATGTTGAAATCTCAGTTAATGCTGTTGACAAGTACACACACTTTCAGTTTTCAAACAGGTCTTAAGTTCCACAAAAGAACTGCTGGAAAAGTTCTGCCCCCAGGAAGACTGCTGTGATAAAGAGGCACCTTTCATTGAAAACCTCCACTTCTCTCTCTGTGTGCTGTGCTCTAAAAAGTGGCAATAATGCCAGCTGAAGGTGGCTCTGTAGTAAAGAAAGAACCAGAAGTAAAAAGAGAAAATTGCTGGATTCCTTTTTGGTAGTCCAGGGTTACACAAAGTTGGCTATACAATTGCAATCATGCTGATAAATCAGTATGTGTTGCCATGGAGAGATGGTCACAGGAGGAAAACATGGTAGTGGTGGTAGTGGTGATGATGAAGAAATGACATAAAGTCTCCTTCCATGCAAAAATTATGCAGATTCAACTATTCAAGAAGAGAGTGTGGCTACATCAAAGCCTTAAGTTACTATTTTCCACACTGTTTTAGAGGTATATTATTAGAATAACGACACTAGTCATGTGCTTTCCATAAGTCCAAAGTTGCATGTTCCACTTTACTTGCCAGCCGTTCCTGTATCTTAATGCCCATTCTATGTACAAAAACTGTCATGATTTAAAACAATGTTTCTCACAAAATATCTTCATCACAGGTCTCTCAAATCATCTTCTCTGTTGGAATACAAGTATCATTGAACAGACATTCACTGTGAAACTATACCACACATGCCCCTCTTACCTGCCTTAAATACATATAGACATACCTGCTTATCTGGGGGCTAGATTTTAAAGACCAAGTGTCTTATCCATTAAGCAGCTGAGTTTGCTGGTGTTTACATAGCGAAAATGATCTTCTTCTACTTAACATACTTTAATCTACAACCTTCTAATACTACAATTTATTAATGAACAGTCATATTTCAATCACTATTTTAACAGGAGGTATCTTTTTATTTGCCCCACTGTATTTCATTAAGCAACATTATAACTTGACAGAGAACTAAATAATTGTCCAAGTCAACTCCAAATATAGAGCTAATTTATGTTCATTTCCTCGTAAGCCTCAACAGAAAACAACAAACAAACAAAAAACAACTGGCTTTTCAGCACAGAATTCTCCCATACCTTCAGAGAAGAGCTAACACCCATATTCTTCAAACTATTCCACAAAATAGAAGGAACGTTACCAAACAACTGGCTTTTTAGAAAAACAAAATTTTCTTGAAAATTGTGTCACAGGATGTAAAATAGAGTCACTGTTTTGTTTGTTAAAAACATCTTGGAATAATGCATTTTTGAAAGTATCATACAATTATCCCCCGAATATCCATGTACTCTAAGAACAGTGACTATCAGGCTTTAATAGTTTGTGTAAAGGAACTAACAAGGAACTAGTGGCTCAGTTTTTGAAACTCTCTTTCTAAAACTGAAAGAGTGAGGAAGAAAATACACGTTCCAAAGGGCCACCCAAAAGACCAGCTGTCTGCCTCTAACCACAGTGATGGAGGAAAATGTCAAAGACTGTTGAATACTCACAGGTATTTCAGATGGATTTGTAAATTAAATTTATCCCACTTGTTTGCTTAGAAAAATAGTCTTGAGTATTAGTATGTGCAGGCATCTGACAAACACAATGAACTTTCAGAAGCAAAGTATAAATGAAATAACAAGAATAAGAAAATTGACCTCCAAGGTTATTTAACTTCACAATAAATGCAAAATGCCTGAAAACTTATCATGCACTCTGATTAGCATTCTGTATTTGAGATCTTCAGCCCCTGCTACACAACAGCAGTAATACACATTCTAACCTCCCCCTTCTGTCTTCTCCTCCATTACCTTGGGTATCCACTCACCAATTACTCTGTTTCTTGTGTTTTATGTTTATTTTTTAGCTCTAACATCTAAGGGTGATAGAGCACAGTTTTTTGTTGTTGTTTGCTTAAATGTTTTTATCCAATTTGTTCATTTCACTTAGACGAATGTCCTCTAGGCTCTGTTTTGTGAGATGAGTATGTTATTGCCACGTTAAAATTTCATGATGTATATGTATATTAAGGTATGATAAATGTGTATAGAAATTTCAAAAAAATAAAGAACCAAAGAACAAAATTCAAAGCCAACTATTCAGAATATACAAACCAAAAAGCTGCCATATGTATAATGCAGGAAAAAAAAAACAGCTGAATGAAACCTACAGTGATATTAGGTATTGCAGACAAAATAGACATAAATTCCTGTGATCAAGAAAATAAGAGACAGAACTGCTATGAGAAGGAAGGAACTGACAAATATTCCTAAAAGAATTAAGAATTAACATATATTAAAATACAGTAATTAAAAAAATAAGAAACAATACATAGGTTTAGTATATTCAAGAGGGGAAGAGAGATAACCAATGGGATAATGTTTCTGAAGTTTCTGATGTTACTAACCAGAATGGTATATTAAAAATAAAAATTAGAATATTGGTTTATTACACTAAAATCTATAGTCCTAAAGAAGCTAAAGGAAGACCAAGGAGGATCCAAGGGAAGAAGCTTAATCCTCATTCAGAAGGACAAACAGGATAGACATCAGAAGTAGGAGAAGACAAGGAACAGGACAGGAACCTTCCACAGGGGACCTCTGAAAGATTCTACCCACCAGATAATCGAAGGAGATACTGAGACTCATAGCCAAACTTTGGGCAAAGTGCCAGAAACCTTATGGAAGAAGAGGGAGACAGAAAGACATGGAGGGAACAAGAACTCCACAAGGAGAACAACAGAGACAAAAAGCCTGGGCCCAAGGGAGCCTGCAATAGACCTATAGTCCAACCAAGGATCATGCTTGGAGAGGACCTAGACCCCCTGTTCAGTTTCCAAGTGGGTTCCCTAGTGAGGAGGGCGGGGTTGTCTCTGACATGAACTCAGTGGCTGGCTCTTTGATCAGCTTCCCCTGGAGGTTGCAGCCTTACCAGGCCACAGAGGAAAATTATGCAGCCAGCTCTGATGAAATTTGATAGGCTAGGATCAGAAGGAAGGGGAGGAAGTCCTCTCTATCAGTGGACTAGGGAATGGACATAGGGGGAGTAGAGGGAGGTTGGGTGGGACTGGAAGGAGATGGAGGGGGCTGTAGCCAGCATACAAAGTGAATAAATTGTGTCAGATAGATGGATAGATAGATAGATAGATAGATAGATAGATAGATAGATAGATAGACAGATAGAATTAAAAATGTACCGCAATTTCCGTATCCATTCCTCAGTTGAGGACATCTGGGTTGTTTCCAGATTCTGGCTCTTACGAAAAAAGCTCCTATAAACATGGTTGAGCAAATGTCCTTGTTGCATACTTGAGCATATTTTGGATATATGCCTAGGAGTGTTATAGCTGGATTTTGAGGAAGCACTATTCCTAATTGTCTGAGAAAGCACCAGATTTCTTAGTGGTTGTACAAGTTTACATTCCCACCAGCAGTGGAGGAAACCTACCCAGAAAGATGAACTAAGAGGCAAAAAAAAAAAAAAGAAAAAGAAAAAAAGAGTTAGAAAGTAACAAATATGTATGTGAATTAAATGCAAAAATAGAAATATTTATTTCTATTATCAAAATAGAAATATCAATACCAATAGAACAGTATGAGTGAAACTGACAATTTTGGAGAGTATGTGTATAAGATTACTCTATTGTTTAGGAAGAACAACAAAGATAACTTTATATTTTTATTATTTCTATAGACTTGTTTTGGTATCTTGAATAGCTATCTGAAGAAAATAAAACATATTCTTGAACAAAGGGAGAGAATGTAGTGGAAAGTATTATCAATTCAAAAGATAGAAAAGGAAACTTAGAAATATATACTTTCCAAATTTTGAGAGTTCATATTTTTCTGTTACTAATTTCTAATTTCATTTTCATCTTAAAGAATATAATCTGATTCCAATAATTTTTATGCATTTGTAATTCACTGAGAATTATTTATGACCCCAAATATGGTATATCTTGGAATTTTTATAATAGTCAGGTGCAAAAATTGAGGACTTCTGGGTCCAGTGTGCTGTAAGGATCTATTTGATCATGTTGTTTCATTACAGCACCGATATTCCTTGCTATTCTCATAGATTTTTATGGATTATTCTATTGATTTTTTAGTAAAGAAGATATTAAAGTGTCTCACTCAAATTTATTTTTATTTCATTTTTTCTAATCTTGGTTGCATTCATATGTTTTCTTTGCGTATTAAAACTTTTATCGTTATTTAGCATCTCTGACAATTATCTTTGGATGACAATGTACTTTATTTGATCCTAATGTAGTCGTTATGCCTGCTTTTGATCAATGTTTGCATAGTACAATTATTCTTATTTTTTCATTTCAGTCTGTTTAAATCATTTATTTGAAGTGATTTTCTTGTTAGCAGCATAGAGGAATGTCATGTTTTTAAGCCACTCTGCCAATTTCAGTTGATTGGCCAATAGACCATTTTCACCTGGTGTTGCTTTCGGTTTAGTAAGGCTTAAGCCAAAGGTTTTGACATTATTGTTGGATTTTACCTTTGTTTTTTTTTATTATTATTTTCTTGTGAATTACACCTTTTTATATTTCTATTTTGATTAATCTATAATGGATGGGAAATTAATCTAAGCTTTCAGGAAAAGGCCACACTGTCTTTTATTTTATTTTATTTTTCTTTTTAGTTACATTTTGTTAACTCTGTGTCCCCACTGTATCCCGCTCCCTCATTCCCTCCCCAACCCCACACTCCCTCCCTGGTCTCCTCCCTGCCCCTTTCCAAGTCCACTGATAGGGAAGGACCTCCTCCCCTTTCATTTGACCCTGTTTTATCAGGTATCTTCAGGGCTGGCTGCAAAGTCCTCCTCTGTGACCTAACAGGACTGCTCCTCCCCTGGGGGGGGGAGGGAGTCAAGGATCCTGTCCTTGAGATCGTGTTAGAAATAGTCCTTGTTCCCCTTACTTTGGAAAACTTCTTGGTTACTGAGCTACCACAGGCCACATCCGAGCAGAAGTTCTAGGTTATATCCATAGATGGTCCTTGGTTGAGTGTCAGTCTCAGAAAAGACCCTGTGCCCAGATATATTTGGTCCTTGTAGAGCTCCTATCCTTTCCATATCATACTAACTCCCCTTCTTTTATATGATTCCCTACGCTCTGCCGAGGGTTTGGTTATGAGTCTTAGTGTCTGCTTTGAAACACTGCTAGGTAGAGTCTTTCAGATGCCTTTTGCGGTAGATTCCTGTCATACATTCAATGCATATCCCATTTGTCTTTCTAAATGAGGATTGATCATCTTCGCTTGTGTCCACTTTCTTGATTATCTTCTTTAGGTGTGTAGATTTCATTATGTTTATCATATCTTGTAGGTCTATATAAGCGAGTATATACCATGTTTGTCTTTCTCCTTCTGGGATACTTCACTCAGAATGATCTTTTCTAGATCCCACCACTTGCCTGCAATCTGGCGCTTTCTCAGACAATTAGGAGTAGTGCTACCTCAAGACCCAGCTATACCAATCCTAGGTATATACCCAAAATTTGCTCAAGTACACAACAAGGACATTTGTTCAACCATGTTTGTAGCAGCTTTATTTGTAATAGCCAGAACTTGAAAACAACCCAGATGTCCATCAACAGAAGAATGGATACAGAAATTGTGGTATTTTTACACACTGTCTTTTTAATAATCTGGGTCCAGAAAACTCACTGAGATTGACTTTCATGATGCTTCCAATGCTTGCTAGTTGTGTCTCCTTCTTCTGTTAGGTAGACCTTCAAATACATAAAAGTACCAACTTCTGAGCGTTTCCCAGGATTGATGAGGTACCGTTTATAGTGCTAATGCTACCACAATATAGGTGATGGACAAAGAGTAGCTTCCATATTTCTTCTACCTTTACCCAAAATGGAAGCAGATTTGTGAAAGTATTCTTATTTCAAGAGTGAGACTCAAACATATATCATAGTATCATGAATATGTATTACTGTGATATAAACATTTGTTTAGGTTGAACCATTGAAAGGCAATGAAGATTTGTCATTGTATGTTAATTTTTAAAAAGTTATCACTCTTATAAAAGACATTGCAAATATGGATCCTCACTCTAAGCAGAAGATTAAGTATGCCTGAGATGCAAATTCAGGTTGTGGACAGTGTCTACCCTCATGACCAACATAGCTCTGTCCAGGTCAAAATATTAATACTTTATTCTTCTGTACCAAGTAACTATTTAAACGCTTTTTTATACCTACACATACAATTTAGAGACTGAAAGGTCGTCCGTAGCTTTACCCAGCTATGAACTCCGAGAGCTACAATAACAGCTAACCTGGAAGAAGAAATCCTTTTGTGCAACCAGTCACTTTCTGACTACATGTAAGGCTTACTCCACATGCTGGAACTCATACCCGGTACTGCTGATTGGCCAAGAATCCATGGCTATGCAGGTTATCTGCTATGGAGAGGGTGAGGCACTTTTATTTTGTTTAATGGACATAGTAAAAAGCTGCCCTCTAAATACTTACCTTTATATACACAGATACATGCAGCTCTTAGCCCTCATTTGGAGACACTTCTTTTAACAGTAGATGACAGTTAATACTGAGACCCCCAACCAGTCAGAGTGCGGAGAATAAAATATTGTGCTGCGCTTAGCTTTAAATGGAAATCCATACTGCACTTTTTCCTTTTAAGGCTTAGGAGTCCCATCAGGAGACAGGTCAGAAAGACTGTATGAGACAGAGGTTGCAAAGGACTGACAGAAACAGTCTTTTCAGGACATGACAGGGCTGTTTTCACACAAGTGCTCTAAGAGTCTATGGTTATAAGAACAAACCCAGCAGTAAATAAAACCACTTAAATTTTTTTAGTATGGTAAGGGTAGAGGCCCATGAAGTCCCAATAGATATGAAACTCCTAGGAAGGAGAGTGAGTTTTCTTCCAAAATACAGCCCATGGCTTGTTGCCCATGCTCCTGTGGATGGTCCTACCCACCACAAATACTAGACTGATGTACTCAGTGTGAATGTTTTTTAAAGGGACATGAACTGGTAGTAGGTTAAAGGAAGTATTCAGGGGGAGGAAGAGAGTAGGTGGATTTGGCTTTTAAAGATGTGCATATGTACTTCTCAATGATAAATTAAATTATTGTTTTTATCCTTCACATCCTGTCACTAGAAAAAAAAATCTAGAAGATAAAACATATAATAGCTTCTTGCTTGTTTACCTTATTTCTGAACCTATAATCTAGAAACCTGAGAGCTAAGAGTTTGATCAAGTTTGCTGGTTGTTTGAGAAACAATTTATTGGGCCCAAGATATCATCATGGTCAGAAGAGATGGATTCAATGTGTCCCTTAAAGCTTAGAGAGCAAAGACACTTGGTTGAAATTGCTGAGGAATATACCACCAAGGCTGATCACCACTCTCAGTTAACAATAAATGTCAAGGAAAATGTAGAATACAAGGTTACATGAAACACCCTGAATGCTGCATGACGCCTTCACAAGTTCTACAGAGATATAATGTGTTTGTTGGTGGTGTTTCACTGCAGCTGCTAGAAGTTTTCCTTCCTTAATTATGTGAGCACAAGGACGATACTGAAAAAGGAACATGAAAGGAGGAATAAAAACAAACAAAAAAAAAGAATGTATGGGTATTATTAGGCTATTTTAACATCAAGTGTTCATTGCATTAATGTTTATCATGCATTATATTATTTTAAAATTAGAATCACTTGTCTATATCAGAAGTATTTTTACATGACCTAAGTTTGCATTTGTCTATATTTTATTTAAAGAGAACATGTAATTTTGTTCAAAAACAGTGTATATCTCTTCAAAAACTGTAGAAAATAAAGAGAATGTTTATAGAATTCTTGCAAGTGTTCTTACCTACAAATAAAAACAAGAAAAAGGCTTTCAAAGAAATTTTTGGCCCATAAACCTCTCTTCCATCTGCTCATGCTGGGTTACCATTTATGAAACATCAGTGTGGGATTCTTAAATGCCGTGGTAGGCATGTCCGTGCCAGCTGTTTGTAGGAATGTATATGTCAGCCAGCCTAGGGGTTTAACCTCAGTACTCTCGAGCCCATTAGGGGTCCACTGGAGAGTGGAAATTCAATCTTCAGTCACTCTTCTATAACAAATTGCCACATTGGGTTTTTGCTGAAAGAGTTTCTTTACTTCTGAATTGAGCTACTCATGAACAAAAGCTGTACTTCTTAAGGTCAACTTCTGTTTGGATGTTTGGGTTCAAGTTGGAGGATTTAGAGTGTGGAAAATTTTGCAGCAGGGACACAATTATTGGAAGCTGAATCAAATGCTGTAAATGGCCATCTTTAGAAACTAAATGACTTCCTTCGACAAACATCAAGAAATTAATCTTCTGTACTCAAATTTGGAAGAAATTCTTACCCAGGCTATTGATGACCTAGTAGAAGGCCTGGAGTGAGAGACTTCATAGCTTAGTTTTTAACAGCATGCTGTGTCTTGTGCCTGGACACATGACCTCACTGTTATTAGCAAATACGTTTCAAAACCATCCCCCAAGCTATTTAACTGAATATTGATAAAGCTAACTTAATTGAAGGAATTCTATTCCCCACAATCACAGCTTGAAATCCCATGAGCTAACTTTATACATAGGAGAGCATTTGGCAGTAAAAGAATCGCTGATTAGGAGTAACCCAGAAGTTGGTAAGCTTTAGGTTCCTTTTTGGGATATTTACTGCCCAACTCTTGCCTGTTAGTGAAATTACTCTAATTACATTTCGCTTCACTCACATTGCAAACCACTGGGCTCTTCTGTAGCTTGTTAGCAAACAGGGAGGAGAGGATTGACATGCAGAGCACTGAGCTCAAAGGGCAACTTCAAAGCTGCTTGCTCCTAGGCACCATCAAAGAGTGGAACCCACAGGTAGATCATCAACATTTGCCTTTAATTTGACTTTGATTAAAAAATAAGGACAATTCAGTTGGAGTCTGGACTGACACTGTGTGGGATCCTCCATAAGCAATGCAAGCACATTACCTTCCCTCTGCCTTCGGTGATTTGGCAGAATCCGCCCTGCCAGCTTGTTTTGGTCAGGATGAAGACGTAAGTTCATCTGACCTAGTTTACCCTTCAATTCTCACAGACAATTCTCTTCCGATTGCAGGGTACTTCCTTTCCTTCGGTGTTTCTACATTGTCTACACTCTAAATTACCTTACCCACAGCCATAGCTTAGATTCCATCTTCTCTCACTTGATGGTTGTAATGATGGTGACAGTGTTATCTTCCTCAGTTCAAGTCCTGTCCACCTGCCTTAACTCCCTGGTCCTATCACAAGGAAGATCTGAACACCTCCAGACCTTGGCAGAGGGATTTTTAAAGGATAATGTTATTATGAAACTTCAGTGTCCAAGATTTGCATGCCTTAATATTTTCTCAACACCTGCGGTGAAAATTCTAGTCTTTCTCCAAGCATAACTACTCTCCAGTTTCCCCTAATGTGAAACTTTCCATGGTATGTGCTTTTTAAGAGTGTTTTACTAAATACAATTTTTGGCCCATTGTAGGTTAAGAAATCATTCTGTAAGCTAATTATATAACAAAATGCATCACAAGAAAACAGACCAAGCTATGGCTGACATAAAGTTTTAAATTGCTTCTTATTATTTTGTTTCAGTATGTGGCTTCAAGCAAAATACAAAAAACAAACAAAAAAAATTCTCTCTCTCTGCTTCTCTCTTTCTCTGTTTTTGTTTCTCTGCCTCTGCCTCTTTCTCTCCCTCTCTCTTTCTCATTAGAGATAGGGTTTCTCTGGGTAGCCCAGGCTCTTTTGAAACGTGCTCTGTAGACCAGATTTGCCTCTCTCTGTATCTGCAATCCTGAGATTAAAAGCATATGCCACCACAACAGGCTCTTTTTGTAAAAAAAAGTAATTCATATTTGGTGAATGAAGTAGTTAGACAAAGATGACTACTGATGTTTTTTAAACAATCAAGTTCTCCTATTTAAAAATAATTTAGAAGTTAGAGTTACTATCTTATGTTTCTATACATACAAATGATTTATGTAGAAAGCTATAAAACCATTTCATATACTCTCAAAGATCTTAAAATATTTATTGTCTGAATGAAGTTATAAATTTCTTATTATCAAGTGTTCTATATTAAATGCACAGGACTTTTTCATAAATAATATATTGTGCTTATATATTTATATTAATACATTTGAATTCTCTTGCTTTTGTGGGAATATACTTCATTTATGACTGTATCAGCAACTTTTAGACAATTTCCAATCTTTTCATTATAGGAAACGTTTTATGAGCATCCTTATCTAAAATAACACGTCCACAAGTGTGCACTCGTGTCTGTATATGAGCTTTTGCATATTTTGTGCATAGGTCCGTGTGTAGAATCACTTAATCAGTGGGCTACATTATTTTCCTGATCTTACAGATGTGCAGGCATAACCGAGTTTGAGATCACACCTTAAGGACTAGAGAAAAGAGTCAGCCATCACAAGCACTGACCGCTCTTCCCGAGGTCCACAGTCTTATTCTCATCTTATTTATTTATGCAGCTCACAATTGTCTGTAACTGCGGTTACATGGAAGCCAGCATCTTCTTCTGTTCTCAGTGGGTACACAGGGTGCCTGCAGAGTACATGTATGCAGGCAAAGCACTCCATACAATAGATAATAAAATGAAATGTTTAAGAGCACAGGTTAGCATACATGGTAAATCTAGACTGTGAAGCAATGTTGCTAGACAGCGCACTCCCAAGCATCATCTCCACAATGTTGCTTTTACAACTTGTACTATCGAGATACAGTCCAGAAACTAAAGTCATTTAGTGTCTCTAAAAGAGAACATTTTACAGAAAGAACTTCAAAGGCCCATTGGCTATTTTTTCCGGATCTTGGAATTGGCTTGTTTTGCTTCTATCTGCAATTTTTCTGCCCTACCTTTTCTGGGCTGAAAAACTTTGGACCAAACCTTGAAAACCCTACACAACAGAAATTTCACTGCAAGGGTGTTTAGGAAATTCTTGTCTGCCAGGCAATGGGTCCAACCATTTCCTCTTTTCCCCTTTGCTGTCCTAAGCACTCCTCTAGTGCATGCAATATTTTATTATAATTACTTGATCTATGTCTTTTCTTCCCACTGGAGTGAGAGTTACCTCCTCAAGGCAAACAGCTCTGCCATTCACTTTGGCAGCTCCAAAGCAAGTGTTCAGTGGTACTGATTGAATAAGCAAATGGAAAAGAAAAATAAACTAATAGTAGTAAGTTCATAAAATGGAATCTGGAAAGAGATTTCTAATTATATTATAATGGCTGTATTCAAAGTAATTTTTAAATACTTTATGCTTATCAATCTTTCCACATTGTACTCATCATTATATAATTATGTTATAATTATTATATGTAAATTTCCACACCCTAAAATCAGTTGCTATCAGGTAATTTCTACAATGCCTCCCATTCTAGTTTGCTGCCTGCTGCTGTGATCCAAATAAAAGCAACTTAGAGAAAAAGGGGTTTATGTCACCATATACTCTGCAGTCCTACCCACATGGAAACAATGGCAGAGACTCAAGACAGGAACCTGAAGACAGGTACTGGAACAGAAGCGGTGAAAGAATGCTTCTTACTGGTATGACCACCAATGTCCTGATCGGCTTTTCTTATACAACAGAACAAAATGTCCAAGAGCCGCAGTGTGTACAGGAGAATGTCCTCCAGAAATGCTCACAGGCCAGTATAGTAAAGGAGGCAGTTCCTCAACTGAATTACCCTTGGTACACAAGTGGTGTGTATCCCTGTCGGTCATTGGATGTCACTAGACACAGCCCTAATTTTTTTTATTACTGACAGGAAGTGCTTTTCTTCAGACAAAAACTAATGTCTCAACTGATAATATTTTTATTTCAAATAATTTAGCGTGCATGATAAGATGTATCATGCTCAGTTGGCTCTTTGTGTTCATGTTTTCTGATCCTATGGCTCAACCGACTTCAAATGGAAAATATTAGGGAAAGAAATTGTTATTACCTAATCTAAGTATTATAACAAGTATGTGGGGAGTATTTGGGTGTTATAACTAATTTAGAGACAATTTAACATCAGCTGTAGGATGTGTACAGATTAGATGCAAATACTGTGCAATTCTCTATATGCTGATTAAGAAGCCAGAGTTTATTAGCCACAAGGGTTCTAGAGCCAGCGGCCTAGATACCACGGGATGCTAATACATACGCTAGCATGTAGAGTGAGAACGAGCTGGTCTTTTACTTCTGATTATTGATAGTTTTCTAAATAGTTTATAGAGTAAGACTATATTTGGTCACATTAATATCCCTAATACTTCCATCATAAATTTTTAATTGTGATGATACTTTAATTTTGTTTTCAAGGTCTCACTATACAGCCATAGCTAGCCTGTAACTTGCTATGTAGACAGGCTGACCTCTAACTCGCTGGGATATGCCTACTTCTGCCTCCAGAGTTCTGGAACTCACTTTAGCTCTTCTGAAAATAAATCTTCCATTTGGTGAGGGGTGATCTGGAAAAAGACCTGATTAAAGACACTGGTTCCAGCAGTAATGTACCATATACCCTTACCTCAGGTGGTTTTCTAGAACTGAGAAAAAGTGGCACAAAGCTCTCGAATGATCATGGACATATCTTCCCTCTAAGACAGTGCGCCCCCCCCCAAGAAACCCCTCAAACAAGACAGCAGGGAATGAAACCTGTGTGATAGAATATCTGCCCCTAAATATTGCCTATTCACTGCCTAAAATAAAAAAAGGCAAATTAATGTAGAAGGTAGAAATAAGTAGTCGGCCTTTCAGTGGAGAGCCAACTTGCTTCTAAGTGTCTTGATATGTAGAAGAGAGATATGGCTGAAAGCAAGGAGAAGTGTCACTACACAAACTGCTGCTGCTGCTGCTGAAAATAGGAAGAGAACATTCTGGGAGATGAGAAAATCGAGGAAAATGAGCGCACTGTACAATCACCCAAGAGAATGCAGACCCGCCAATACTCTGATTTAGCTCACTGGGGCAAATTCTAGCCTCCCATGAGCAACTTTTGATGAAGAAACTGATGGTTGGTTAATTAGCAGAGATGATGTTTCTGAAAGACAGTTTCCCTCCTCTGAAAGATAAAAAGTAGAATAAAAGCCCCTCTGGGAATGAACAAAAGAAAGAAAGGGTATTAAACTGTGAAATATCACCACACTTGCTGTAGGCATCTTATTTCAGAATTTAAACTTGTTGAACAATTAGTTACATGATTGCAGAGTGGTACAGACAGGGGCAGGGGATGTAACTTAGCTGAGTGTTCATATTTCTATAGATCTTACAGGGTAAATTTATTTGCCCTACTCTTTCTTAGCACCATAGAATAACAAATATTGATAAATTGAATGTTGAACCAGTTTATGTCATGTGCATAATATTGCTATTCTCAGTCTTTAAATCATTTCACTAATCCACTGGCTTACTAACATATTGTGAAATGGCTGTCTCTCTGCTAGTTCATTCCATACCTTGAATCAGAGCACAACACGTACAAAGAAATTTTCTAAGTGAATTTCTAATTTACAGATTCTACGCCACAAACCCTCAGGCTCTCTGACATCAGCCTTCATAAATCTGTCCATCTACAGCATAAAATTTATTTATGTTTTAACAGGAAAAGTTCTTTGAGGCGATAGCTGGAGTTTTTAATTCCTTTTTAAAAATTAAACAAAAGAATTCCGGTGTCAGGACTTGGTGGTACATGCCTTTAATCCCGGGGGCTTAAGGAGCAGAGGTAGGAGTATGTCTGTGAGTTCAAGGCCAGTCTGGTCTATGTCTTGAGGTTGAAGCCATCTAAGGAAACACAGAGTCTGTCTCAAAAAAAAAAAAAAAAAGCAAAGCAAACAATAAAGTCAGTCACCAAATGTGCTTTTGCTGAGATACTGTATTGTCTGCTTGAAACAGAAACTTTCATTGTGAACATGTAAAGATGGGAGAAACCCAATCCATCTCCTAAGATACAGGGACTCAAAATCCAAGAAAGCTTTTCAAGTGTGCTGGAGAGACACACCCGGCCCAGTTCGATATAATTCGGAAGACCACACATCTGTCACATTCTGTTCTGAGAATCAACTTTCTCCGCACTGTCTATTACATGCAAACACTGATAGCCATCAGACTACGAAATATGGCTGTAAAAAAAAATCTAGCAAAAAGAACTGGAAATATATCTAAATGAGTAAATGTTCGTTTTGGCCATGCTGGATAACCAGGTTTGTTCCCAGAACCCACATGCTGAAAAAATAATAATAAAAGTTAAAACTCTACACTGGTTAATAGCGATCAGGGTAAATGTTATTAATACTTTCATAGATGTGAAAACATCTCCAAATTCTAGCTTATTACATGTCACGACAATCTAAATAGTATGTGCACAGAAACTGGAATGTTTCTTGATGTGTGCCAAGTCTATGGCACTCCTAGCTTCATTAATATTTTCTTTGCTTGATAACTGTCTATCCGTTATTGGTTAGACAGTTATTGGTTATTGGTTGTTAAACAACCAAAAGATTTCCATGTTCCCAGGCCTCATGAACTCTCTTCTCTACTGTGACTTTTCAGCATAGACCTCTCTGGTGTCCTCACAATGCCTGCTTCTCCCACGCCCTTTGTTTCTCCTCTCCTCTTGACTGAGTTGATTTTGCTTATTGTACTTTACAAAGATGGTGACTGAGAACCACTGCTCGCAACATGCTGTTTTTAAATGAGCACGCAAATCTTCAACAAGAGATTCTCAGAACATGAAAAGAAACTGTGATTTGTTGCATTGTGCAATTTCCCTGTAAACGCCCAGCTCCCAATCTGAAATCGGGAGTGGAATAACTTCAGATTGGGCAAGAGATTAACATGGTTTATATTCCCAGCGAGTGGCTGGGCCTCAATTATACCACAATGACACTTCCAAAGCATATTCATACTTTTGCCCAGTTAATAAAGTGACTGTGTATTATTTCATTTCATTTGGTGGCTGTGAATCATTACTGTTATATCTTAGATACCTCTAGAGATTATGACATTCAGAGAGAAAAATGGGGTTTTATTTCATTAATTAATTTATTTATTCACTCTTCATCTGATCACAGAACCCCCTCCCTCCTCTCTCCTTTCAGTTCTGTGCTCACAGCCCTTCCCTGCTTCCCCCTCCTCTTCATAGAAGGGAGGTCCCACATGGGTACCTGTGTGCCCTGGCATATCAAGTCACACTAGGACTAAGCACATAATCTCCCATTGAGGCCAGACAAGGCAGCTCAGCTAGGAAAAAGGAATCCAAAGGCAGGCAACAGAGTCAGAGACAGCCCAGCTCCAATTGTTAGGGGACCCACATGAAGATCAAACTGCACATCTGCTACTGTGTAGGAGGCCTAGGTCCCGCCCATACTTGCTCTTTGGTTGCTTGTTCAGTCCTGTCAGCCCCAATGGCCCAGGTTACTTTACTCTCCTTACGGTGTCTTTGACGCCTCCTGCTCCCTCAATCCTTTCCCCACTCTTACACAGAACCCCCCAAGCTCTGCCTAATGTCTGACTGAGGGTCTCTTTGTCTGTTTCCATCAGCTGCTGGATGAAACCTCTCAGAAGACAGTTATGCTAAGCTCCTGTCTGCAAGCACAGCTAATAGTGTCGAGTTGGCTCTCTTCCATATGTTGGATCTCAATTTCCTCAGTCTCTGCTGCATCTTTATCCCTGCACATCTTTTAAGCAGGACAAATTTGGGGTCAAAGGTTTTGAGGGTTGGTTTTTGTCCCACTCCCTCCACTGGAAGTCCTGCCTGGCTATCAGAGGTGGCTACTTCAGGCTCCGTATCCCTGGCTGCTAAGTGTCTCAGCGAGGATCATCCCCACAGATTCCCTGAAGCCTCTCTCGTCCCAGGTCTCTGGCTTGGGTTATTTTATTTTTTTTTTAGCGTACTTTCTATTGTTGCTACAGTTGTTGATTTTAAACACAGACAAATCTCAACTTCACAATAAGCACAGTTGTCACAGAAGTCCTGTGCCTTTTTCCTGATACAATCCTGCCCCTACTTTTTGTTTGTCCATTACATATTTTAAGATAGAACCATACTATAGAGCACATACTATAGTAAACCATACTCTAGGTTTACATCAAATTTTCAACCCTCCAGCTTCAACTTCGTAAATGATAGAAATACAGGTGTATGCTACCATACCAACTTCTGACTATTTTTTGATGGCTTTTTTTTTCTGTCCTTTCATTTCAACCCATCTCAATCCCATTGTTTAAGTTCTTAGAAAATAAATGCTAATAGAGATAGAGCATCTTGAATACAGACAGCCAATTTCTAATAATTACTATTAATTGAGCTGCCTTCATTATGTTTTTTTTCTCATGTTTTAAAGGGGGGAGTAACCATGCATTATCTGAGAGCAGAAAAACAAGTTTTTCTGTGTTTTAAAGGTTCACTCTAAAGGTTTCTGTGATACGTGAGAGTTTTAAAATAGGGTTTCTGTTTCAGAATTGCCTGTGGCTGCTCTTCAGGGTTGCTTTATTCCGAGCCTATCCGTCCTATTTGAACATAAAAATAGTGCATATTTATAACTGTGATGGGCCAATAAATAAAATGATGCTTCCTTCAGGGGAAGGTTCCTGGGAACTAATTAGAGTCAGAAGCAGAGATAAAGAGGAGATTGAAAATCTGTTTCGGCATCTTCCGTTGTTCTGCTGTTCTGTACTTGGGCACATTTGTGTATGCCAGAGCTGGTGACAACACGTTTCACGGCTACGATGCACCTGCGGTGTCCTTGTGGCGGCGCTGTGGCGGTGTCCTTGTGGCGGCGCT
>NW_026587216.1:48620437-48647782 GCF_907164565.1 Psammomys obesus | reverse complement strand
AAGGAAGGAAGGAAGGAAGGAAGGAAGGAAGGAAGGAAGGAAGGAAGAGCAAAGTTTACAACCATGATTGGAACTGAATGTGCATATTTCTACAACTGGGAGCTAATGAGGGGATGAATTAATGGAACTTGGATTAGCCACTAATGAACGCTCTTTGCTTTGGTGCAGCTTTCAGCCTTGGAGAGGCAGATCTTCGACTTCCTCGGCTTCCAGTGGGCACCCATTCTTGGAAATTTCCTTCATATAATAGTTGTCATATTGGGTTTGTTTGGAACCATTCAGTATAGACCTCGTTATATCATGGTGGTAAGTATTATTGTCATGTCTCTTGAAATAAACACTGAGAAAGTTCTATTAGAATATGAACAAAACAATTTGAGAGGCTTCTTTATTGCATGGTATTGCTGTTCTAATCCTGAAATTCTCAACTGTGCAATAAATGTCAATATGGAATAGACAATGCAAAGAATGTTTCACCCAGACCAAAGACATGCCCATAATTCTGAGACCACAGTATCATTCATGGTGTAATGAATTTCTAGATTAACAAGAACATTTAAGATAGGGTTCAGATGGAGTAGAATGATACACTTGACACTGTGATAAGATGCAATACATAGGCAACAGTGTCTGCAGGGACTGACAGACTTCGGTGAAGCCAAACTAACCTTAGAAAGCAAACCTATCTAGAACAATGATTTGATCACCAAACCCTGTAACGCAGCATTTTAATTAACATAGGGGGTTTTCATTAACTTAGGGGACAGAGAGTTTATTTTAGCTCACAAATCCATGTTACTATCCATCACTGCTGGAAAGCCAAGGTGGTGAACCTGAAGTAGTAGCATCCTTCATCTAGGAGAGGAAGCACTCGATGAAGACATGCATGCCTGTCTGTGCTCAGCCTCCATTCTCCTTTTTATACAGTCTAGGACTCGAGCCTAGGGATTGAGCCTACCTGATTTTAGGCTGAGTATTTTCACATCAATTTTCTTAATCAAGACAGCCCCTAACAGGCATGCCCACAGGCCAGCTAATCTAACGAATCCTTCACTGAAATTCTCTTCCCAGTTGATTCTACATTATGCCAGGTTGACAATAAAAACATACTATCGTGGGCAGTTTGTAGCCATGTGGGAATCTGGATTCCTTGATAGGCAATAAGAGTCTGTGATTGCTTGAGAAACAAGGCAGGACTAGTGCCAAGGTCATCACTTATACCAAGGACGACTTAAGGTTTTAAATCTTGTGATGGAAATTCAGGAAGCTAATAAGAAGAGTGGGAGCAATCCACATTTGGTTCTCCTGGTCCCAGTGGGCCTCCTTGAGCATGTCATCTAGCCACCTAACCAGCACCCCTCACCTATAAATTATGGATGCTAAAACAGACCTTACAGGGTTCTTGGAAAGATTAAGTCAAATAAAGCATTTGGTATAGAGTTCTTGCTTTCCCAGGGAGACTTAGGAGGGGTCATTCTCCACTCCCTCTAGGAGTCTTGTTAAGATTATAAGTAAAATGGTAACCATTGAGATGACACACACATTCAAAGAGAAAATGGTAAGAATGAAAATATGAAGTATTTGTCTTATAGATGTTTATCTTTAAAGATTTTGGCATATCGAAATCTTTCTTTTCCTTACATGGGAGGAAGGAAGCAAAAGGAAAGAAACCACAAAGAGAAGCAACGCCTGTGACTCTGAAGGGAACCTTGTGAACTTATGGGGTGTTAGAGTGGAAAAACGAAAGACATATTACACTCAGTGTTCTCAAAGATTCTGCCTAATAAAGAAGGTTTGCTTTACAGAAGCTTTTCATTTTCCTGAGGTCCCATTTATTGATTGTTGATCTTAGAGTCTGTGCTGTTGGTGTTCTATCCAGGAAGTTGTCTCCTGTGCCAATGAAATCAAAGCTCTTCCCCACTTCTTCCTCTAACAGAATTAGTGTGTCTGGTTTTATGTTGAGGTCTTTGATCCACTTGGACTTTAGTTTTGTGCAGGGTGATTGAGTATGGATCTATTTGCATTTTTCTACATGTAGACAGCCAGTTAGACCAGCACCATTTATTGAAAATGTTCTCTTTTCTCCATTGTATGGTTTTGGTTTCTATGTCAAAAATCAGGTGTCTTTAGGTATGTGGGAATTTTTCTGGGTCTTTTACTTGATTCCATTGACTGTCCAGTCTGTTTCTATGCCAGAACCATGCAGTTTTTATTACTGTTGTTCTATAGTACAGCTTGAGACCAAGGATGGAGATACTTCCAGAACTTTTATTGAACAGGATAGTTTTAGCTATTCTGTTTTTGTTTTTGTTTTTTTTTTTTGGGGGGGGAGTGTTTTTCCATATGAAGTTGAGAGTTATTCTTTAAACATCTGTAAAGAATTATGTTGGCATTTTGATGGGAATTACATTAAATCTGTAGGTTACTTTTGGTAGGATGGCCATTTTAACTATGTTAATTCTACTGTTCCATGAGCATGGGAGATCTTTTCATCTTCTGACATCATCTTCAATTTCTTTTTTCAGAGACAATTTTATTTATTTATTTTTTCATATAAGTCTTTTACTTGTTTGGTTAGAGTTATACCAAGGTACTTTATGTTATTTGTGGCTATTGTGAAGGGTGTTGTTTCCCTAATTTCTTTCTCAGCCCATTTGTTTTTTGTACACAGGAGGGCCACTGATTTCTTTTTTTGAGTTAATTTTGTTTCCGGTCACTTTGCTGAAGGTGTTTATCAATTGTAGGAGTCCCCAGTAGAATTTTTGGGGTCACTCATGTATTCTATCATATCATCTGCAAATAGTGATACAAATGACAGCCTAAAGACTGGGAAAATATTTTTACTCTCACTACATCTGACAGAGGGCTAACATTCAGAATATATGAAGAACTCAAGAAATTAAACATCAACAAACCAAATAATCCAATTAAAAATTGGGGTACAGGGCTAAACAAAATTCTCAACACAGGAATATCAAATGTCCAAGAAACACTTAAAGAAATGCTCAGCATCCTTGGTCTTCAGAGAAATGAAAATCAAAATGACTCTGAGCTTCCATCTCTCACCCATCAGAATAGCAAAGTTCAAAAACTCAAGTGACAACACATGCTAAAGGGGATGTGGAGAAAGTGGAACCCTCCTCCATTGCTTGTGGGAATGTAAACTTGTATGACCACTTTGGAAATCCATCTGGCACTTTCTCAAAAAACTGGAAATAGTACTACCTCAAGACCCAGTTATACCACTCTTGGGCATATATCTGAAAGACACTTAACCATATCACAAGGACATTTGCTCAAATATGTTCATAGCAGCTTTATTCATAATAGTCAGAATGTGAAAACAACCAAAGAATTGATACAGAACTCGTAAATTTACACAATAGAATATTACTAAGCTATTAAAAACAAGGTAATCATGAAATTAGAAGGCAAATGGATGGTACTAGAAAAGATCATCCTGAGTGAGGTAACCCAAAAGCAGAAAGACAAGCATAGTATATAGTCACTTACCAGTGGATATTAGCCATACTATATAGGATAAATGTATTAAAATCTACAGACCTAAGAAGCTGAACAACAAAAAGAGCCTCAGGGAAGATGCCTAATCACCATTCAGAAGAGCAAACAGGATAGATACCAGAAGTATGGAAGACAGGGAACAGGACAGGAGCCTACCACAGAAGTTCTCTGAAAGACTCTGCCCAGGAGGGGATCAAAGCAGATGCAGAGACTCACAGCTAAACTTTGGGCAGAAGACAGGAAGTCTTATGGAAGAAGGGGGAAATAGAAGGACCTCGGGGAAACAGGAGCTCCACAAGGAGACCAACAAAGCCAGAAAAGCTGGGCCCAGAGAGGTCTGCAGAAACTGATGCATCCACCAAAGACCATGCATAGAGAGTACCTAAACCCCAAGCTGAGATGTAGCCCATCGATGGCTCAGTCTCCATGTGGATTTCCTAGTAAGAGAAGAGGAGACAGTCTCTGACATGAATTTGGTTGCCTGCTCTTTGATCACTTCCCCTGGCCCACAGAGGAAGAGGATCTAGACAGTCCTGATGGGACTTGATAGGCTAGGGTAAGACAGTAGGGGAAGTCAGTGGGCTAGGGAAGAGATATAGGGAGAAAGAGGGAGGAAGGCTGGGACCAGAGGGAGATGAGGGAGGGGGCTACAACTGAAATACAAAGTGAATACATTGTCATAATAATGAAAGTTTGCACGTGAACGAATTATTAATCGTGCTCATGACACAGAAGCGCAGGAGCAGAGGGATTACTCGTTAAACTGGAAAGAGGGATGTGTGCCCAAGGGAATGCTGAGCTGGACTTCAGATGCTGAGCTGGGCTACAGATGCCCGGCACAGCTCTGGGGAAGGGGTGCTGGAGAGTTAGGCAGGAGCATAGGATATCTGAGCTAAGGTCCCCGTCATGGGCCATGCCAGTTCTCCTAGGTCAAATATTCCCCAAGCCTCTGCCCATCTGTTCTCACTCCACCTTTACCACATTTTGCCTCTAGAGCCCTGGAATCTACCTTCTTCCTTCAGTACAGAACCCCTGAAAAGAAGGAACAATTTTATATGCATTCTTTTCTAGTCACTCAGGCCCAATAAAGCATAATGTTCTCTGTTTAATGAATAAATAGCAGCTGTGACTTCAAACTTGTAGGCGTTCTGTGATGATTCCAGCTCAGAAATCCTTTCAATGCCTGAGGATGCACACCACAAATCTCAGCTTCCAGACACTTCTGCGGGGAGCCTCAGCCCTCCAGACCTTCATCAGGCATATCAAAACACACTGCAGTGCTTCCTTTTTATCACATACCATAGTTGAACCACAACTGCACTTTAACATTTAGATTGCAGGAGGTTTTATCTTGAAGTCGTATCTGCTGTACTTCAGGTACCCCTTTTATGTGACAGTTGCACTTAATCCACTTCAAACTAACAAATTATTTGGAGCACCAGGTATGTGCTAAGAGAGTACTCAGAATCTAATAAAATATGATGTCTGCTGCTGTGACAATGAAAGTAGAGCTCAAAATATAACAACGGGGTTAAGCTTCTACAATTTTCTGTCGGTAGACGGTGGTTGCCATGCCTGACCTCAAAGAATTAATCATCCTTGTGACAATGGCTTAGCTGAATGCCCACATGGAAGAAACTCTTCAGCATCATTCACTAAATTTCTAAAATCCTCAGAGTGTGGATTCCAGCCAGAGAAATTGTGTTCCTGCATTCGTATGCCTTTGCCCTTCTCTTGACAACCGATGTGCTTGGTTGCCTCCTCAGGGGCACATTCTGAACCTTCCATCTGGAGGGACCTATTCTCTTTATCTTCTTGGGAAATTTTTAATCCTCTAGTTAAATGGTCTCTTCGTAAACACCTATCTCTACTTTCACCTGGTCAGGGCGAAGTACCTACTCCTAGCTATTAGAACAGACTCTGTCACTTCTCTGTCTAATTGTCATAGTATCCTGCCTCTCACCTTGTATTCAGGGTGTGTGCTTGAAAGTAGGATTGAAGCCACCCATTGCTATATTCTACTTGAAGCTTGTCTGAAGAACACCATGTTTGAAGAAATAGGAAATGAATTCAAGGCTTTTAGGTGAAATGACTATTTCATCGATTTCTGGCTGTTAAGCCTTGGAATGTTTATTTGAATTATAGTTGCCATATTTACCTAATTTATAAAACACAGTTCATAGACTGATTTTAGTAGTCAGAATATATGCGGCAGATTTTCTCTGACCTCACCGAGATCAAGTCTTGATACATGGTTCAACTGTTACTATTCATTACATTTATTGTCGCCTTCACTCTGCTTTCCTTACATGTAAGGGACATGGATGGCGGGTTTCAGTTAAGGTTCTTCTCACAAAGAAAAACTAAACCCCAAGAGAGAGCAGAAAAATGTACAGGCAAAGATCCTAATTGTTTCATATATATTGTGAGAAAATGTAGTAGGTTCATGCCACATGAGAAAAAAAATGACTGATCAAATGCCCTTTATGAAAATAATCCGCATTTAAGACTAATTCTCAATGGTGGAAATACAGACTGGAAAGCTTATAAAGTTTATTTCAATTACCAAATGCTGAAATAGCCTCATAAGATAAGGAAATGTTTAGGAAATCACACAAAACCATGTGTTATCTGTGAACGGGACCTAAAGCATGTGCACAGAGTTTAAGAAAATGGGGGGGGGGGCAGGGAGAGATTATGCATTGTTCATTTTAACATGGGGAAGTTTCATTAGTCACACTTCCGCTCCATCCAACCTACATGGACACACAGCCTGTGGCCACGCCCCATGCTAACCAACAGGTATTTGTCACCCTAGGAAGTCATCATGCACTACGATGATCATGTCAACTGAGCTGTTAATTAGAACCTCCACAGGGTGGGTGGATGGCCAGTCCTGGGAGAGATGACCCAGTACTTCCAACTAGATGAATGCGTATCCATGGATTTGCCTTGCCGACACTCTCTTCGCAGATCTGTGGTCCATGTGGCCTCTCAGCTGCATTTTGAAGCATATCATTTATATCCCACACGAACCAAAATTCAATAAGACAAGCATCATTCTCAATGAGCAATATACCCAGCAACTCTCTATCCCCGTCCCCAAACAAAGAAAAACCTGTCATCTTCCTACCATGTGTAGCACATCAATTACAAAATATTAAAAACTAACTGCCATTCCCAAAATATCTATATCAATTAAGGACATAATTTAGTAAAATGGTCATTTTATTCATTTCTCATCTGGTGAGGTAAAGCACTTAATGAAGGCTCCATTTACAGTTAGTTAGAACCCTTTTCCTAACATGGCTGCAATAAAGCCTACCAACCGAAGCATGCTGCCTCTGGAGCAGGCTGCCAGAGTTCACAGACAACTCTGACACTCCATAGGAAATCAAAGCATGACCCATCCTTCCGAGGTTTAATATGGTGGCTTGAGTGATATGCCCCTTGGAGAGTGCCTTTGCTACAGTCAAATGTGTAGAACTGGATAATTCTATCAGCATCTGTGAAAGGTCAGAAACATGATCTATAATAAAACTATAACAAAATGTTCAGGAGATCCTTAGTCCCCTTCAGGCATTGTTTGTATTATGAGTTTTGAAAAGCTTTCTTTTTTGATTGTACCTTTGTTACACTGTGGAAATTCTCGAAACTTACAAGGCTAGAGTTGGATTGTAATAATTATGAATTATATGGCTTTTCTCAGGATGGAGCACGGTGATAGAGAACTTGCCTAAGGTTCACAAGGGCCTGCTTCAGTTCCTAACATGGAAAACCAAAACGAACAAGCAAAAGTCCTCAGGCTTCCTGAGACCTTTTCCTCCTGACTCGACTGTTGATGTTGCTGGCCTGTTGTGATACACTTTTGGTTCACCTGGTGCCCTCCAATTAGCAAAGCATCTATACTTTTTTATATTTATGAGGTATAAAAACAGCCCATTAAGGTATAGGGACTGTCTCTGACATGAAGTCAGTGGCCTGCTCTCTGATCACCTCCCCCTAGAAGGGGTGCAGCCTTGCCAGGCCACAGAGGAAAATGATGCAGACAGTTCTGATGAGACCTGATAGACTAGGGTCAGATGGAAGGAGAGGAGGACCTCCCCTATCAGGGGACTTGGAGAGGGGCATGGGAGGAGAAGAGGGAGGGAGGGTGGAATAGAGCAGAGACAAGGGAGGGGGCCACAGCTGGGATACAAAGTGACTAAATTGTAATGAAGAAATATATAAATAAAATTAAATTTAAAAATAGCCCATTGAGGATGTATTTAAGATCTTTTCAATGTCAATGAGAGCAGTTCCCGGTTGAATGTATTTGCAACATCTACAAAACACCTAAACCATCACAGCTTATCAGTGTTCCTCTGACCTGTTTGAGAGGCTTTAGTGTAAATTCAGAGTGATCGTGGCGCTTTCAGTTACTGTTTTCAAAGAGCAAAATATTCTCAGAAAAGAAAACGTGATACACACCTACACACTTTAAACACTTTAAAATCGTAAGTGGCAAAGACATAGTGAGTTGACTCTTGCAGATGAACACTTTCAGTAAACTTCTGATAGACTGTAGTTTTAATGCAATCATTTGACAGAGGGTAAAATGTTTTAATTTATTTTTTTTACTATTAATTACACTTTATTCATTTTGTATTCCCCCATAAGCCCCTCCCTCCTCCCTTCCCGGTCCCACCCTACCTCCCCCTTCTTCACTCATATCCCTCCCCAAGTCCACTGATTGGGGAGGTCCTCTTCTCCTTCCTTCTGATCTTAGTCTATCAGATCACATCAGGAGTGGCTGCATTGTCATCTTCTGTGGCCTGGTAAGGCTGCTCCCCCCTCAGGGGGAGGTGATCAAAGAGCAGGTCAATCAGATTATGTCAGAGGCAGTCCCTCTTCCCATTACTATGTAAGCCACTTGGACACTAAACTGCCATGGGCTACATCTGTGCAGGGGTTCTAGGTTATCTCCACGAATAGTCCTTGGTTGGAGTATGAGTCTCTGGGAAGTTCCCTGTGTTCAAGTTTTCTGGTTCTGTTGCTCTCCTTATGTGGCAGAGGATAAAATTTAAAAAGAAAGTTTTAAATTTATTTTAGGAGCAGGGTACAGCAATTGCCATCTACTGATAAAAGGAATGATTTAACCCACATGTCTGCTTCAACAATGTACAGATTTTTCCAGGACAGTGAGGTGAGCATGAACACTATCGTATCTCATCAGTCCATGACCCTGACAGCACACGGTACCTCCACTTGCGTAGGACTCTGCGTCTCCAAGCAGGGGTATCATCTGCACTATGTTACATCAGGTTGGCTAATGCTCTTCTTGATGCCTTTTACCTCTCCTAGCAGGATGTGAGCTAAAGGTATTGTTTTATAATGGAAATCTGTTGTTTGTTAGCTCATTCTGTTAGTTATTAATTTCTTGGATTTTAAGCATAGCTTATGTGGATATACTTTTGTTTGATACAGGATCATGTGCTTTACTCCCAGGAAAATAACACAACAGAGAAGAGTTTGATAACATTACTCAAAAATCTAGTTTCAGAAATCTTTATTCAGAAATATGGGAGTTCTCTTTCTACTAACGTTCTAAAGTTAGACAATTTTCTCTTACGAATTGGATATGTATCTGTCTAATCTATCACAACATTTAGATATATTTCTGTTGGTGGGGAGAGAGAAAGATAGAGAAACAGGTAGTACATAGATAGATAGACAGGCAATAAGTAGACTAATAGCTCAGGAAAAACTGTGTAAGTGTGTTATCTTGAAAAGCTAAAGCACAGAAAACAGAAGTCCTATGAGCACTTGGATTTAACTTGGACCTGAAAGTCAGAAAAGGATTTTAGGAGTCTAGGATTCTAGGCATCCAGTAAAAACAGTGGAAAGCATTGTCTTTTAATTTTTTTAATTTTATATTTTATTTTTATTAATTAGTTTATTCACTTTGTATCCCAACTGTAGCCCCCTACCCCATTCCCTTCCAATTCCACCTTCCCTCCCTCTTCTCTTCCTATGCCCCTCCCCCAGTCCTCTGATAGTGGAGGTCTTCCTCCCTTTCCATCTGACCCTAGCCTATCAGGTCTCATCAGGACTGTCTGCTTTGTCTTCCTCTGTGGCCTGATAGGACTGCTCCAGCCTCAGCGGGAGGTGATCAGAGAGCAGGCCACTGAGTTCATGTCAGAGACAGTCCCTGCTCCTATTATTGGGGAACTCTCTTGGACACTGAGCTGCCATGGGCTACTTCTGTGCAGGGGTTCTAGGTTATCGCCATGCACAGTCCTTGTTTGGAAAGAAATCATGAAATTTGCACGCAAATGTTGGGATCTAGAAAAGATTATCCTGAGTGAGGTATCCCAGAAGCAGAAAGACACACATGGTATATACTCACTTATAAGTGGATATTAGACATATAATATTGGATAAAGATACTAAAATCTGTACACCTAAGGAAGCTAAACAAGGAAGACCCTGGGTAAGATGCTCAATCTTCATTCAGAAAGGCAAATGAGATGGACTTCAGAAGAGGAAGAAAACTGGGAACAGGACAGGAGCCTACCACAGAGGGCCTCTGAAAGACTCTACCCAGCAGGGTATCAAGACATATGCTGAGATTCATAGCCAAACTTTGGGCAGAGTGCAGGGAATCTTATGAAAGAAGGGGGAGATAGAAAGACCTGGAGGGAACAAGAGATCCACAAGCAGAGCAACAGAACCAAAAGTCTTTTCAATTTTTAAACCTCAGTTTACCCGGAAAAAAATATTTATTTTTCCTGAACACTCTTTATTTCCTCAAAAAGGACTTATATTTATTGACATCTCTGTTACTGATTTATTTCAATGTGCGGTTTTGATCTCCACTTCTCTTCTTCTCCACCCTTTCCTTTGCAGTATACAGTGTGGACTGCCCTCTGGGTCACCTGGAATGCGTTCATCATCTGCTTTTATTTGGAAGTAGGTGGCCTCTCTAAGGTGAGTTTATCGTGCCTCGGAAATACGCTTCAAAAGAATACAATTATAAATTAACTATCATGATATACATTTGTACTATTATACTTGAGTGGTAAAATATAGAACATTTAGACATAGTACTAACTGAAAATAGTTGGCATGTGCTACATATCTGTAATCGCAGCACTCAGGAGGTTGAGACAAGAGGATCATTTTAAGATCATGCTTGGCTGTGTAGTGAGTTCAAAGTCAGCATGTGCTATATGGGACCTTGCTTTTAAAAACAGTAATGTCTATATTCTATCATGAGAAAATGAACTTGGAGGACTGCATGTGAATATAAAGGAATTTCAAAATCATGGCTTCTGTTTTTGTTAGAGTGAAATTGAGATTTGTCTTCTAATGAATTCTTGTGTCTGTTTGATGAATATGTAGTATCGCACTGACCTTGGTCCCATACAGTAAAGTAAGCTGGAAAAGGGTTGTAAAGAAGGCAGGTCTATGGATTTTAGCAGGGCCGTGCTGACTGACATACGAACCTATGAACAAATGGCTGTTCTGAGGCTCTCATCAGACAGGAAACTCTGCTCTTAATGCAGCACAGTCCACATGTTATTTCTGTCTGCTTAAAATTGTTATTTTCATCAGGTTTCCTGAAAATATGTCTTTTGATTGTTACAGAAATATAAAAACAAATTGTTTAATTTTAATTTTTATTTTTTCTTCACAATTTATTCATTATATATATCCCGATTAAAGCCCCCTCCGTCAACTCTCTCTATTCCCACCCTTCCTCCCTCTTCTCCCATCACCTTCCCCTAGTCCACTGAAGGGGGGAGTTCTCCACTATTGCTATCTGCCCATAGCTTGTTAAGCTCATCAGGACTGCCTGGATCCTCTCCCTCTATGGCCTGGCAAGGCTGCACCACCAGCGGGGAGTGCTCAAAGAACAGGCAACCAAGTTCACGATAGAGGCAGCCCCTGCTCCCCTCACTCAGATATCTACATGGAGACTGATCTGTCAATCAGCCATGTCTGAGCAGGGGTCTAGGTCCTCTCCACGCGTGGTCCTACTTGGTGCATGAGTCTCTGCAGGACCCCCTGAGCCCAGATCTTTTAGTTTGGTTGGTCTCTTCCTGGGGTTCCTGTCCTCTCCATGTCCCTCTATCCCCACCCCTCTCTTCCTCCGTAATACTCCCTGTGTTCTGCCCAAAGTTTGGCTGTGAGTCTCACCATCTGCTTCGATCCCTTGTTGGGTGGAGCCTTTCAGAGGACCCTTTGTAGTAGGCTCCCATCCTGTTTCCTCTCTTCCACCGCTCTGGTGTCCATTCTGTCTGCCATTCTGAATGAGATTTAAGCATCCTCCTTAGGGTCCTCCTTGTTGTTTAGCTTCTGTAGATGGCTATCCTATGTTATACAGCTAATATTTGCTTATAAGTGAGTGCATACCACGCCTGTCTTTCTGTTTCTGGGTTATCTCACTCAGGATGATCTCTTCTACTTCCTTCCAGTTGCTAGAAAATGCCACGATTTTCTTGTTTTTAATAGTATTCCATTGTGTAGATGTATCACAATTTCTGGACCCATTCCTCCATTGAGGGACATCTAGTTTGTTTCCAGATTCTGGCTATTAAAAATGAAGCTGTTATGAAATACTTTCCTCTGTGATCCTATGAAAGCATCCTAACAGGGCCAGCGTTGTCAGTGATGGTGACAGCAAATGTTGGTTCTGTTAGGTTTATCACACATGGTAACTACGTATGCTTCAAAACAACTCTGTGAAAAATGCATAACAGCCATCGTTTGCTCAGCACAAGTCTAATTGCTGTTGCTGCTCAAGATTACTTTGTGAACTGCCCTTTGTAATTATTTTTCTAACCTCTAAGGTAGTCAGTCTTCAGGAGTGCAGAGAGACCTCCATATAGGCCCCTCCTTGGCAATGCTTGCATCACTGCTCATGTTTGAGTTCCTTGTAAAAAATATCAATAGCTGGAAAGCACATAGCATCGAGCTGAGCCCAATCGGTTGATGTATTTGTCGTCTTAGTTATTCATTTTAACCCATTCAAAAATCCATTAAGCTGTCAACACATAGATTCGGTGACAGGATGTGAGACTGCAAAAGAAGCGGTCTCAGTATTTTCTGTTTACGTTCTTTACAGCCTTTCTGGCTAGCCACATTTAATCTCAAACGGGGCCTGCAGGAACCTATTCTGAAAGAGTATAGTTAGGAAGCCTAGACAAAGAAGTGCCCCTGCCAAGCGTCCAGCTGGATTCTGTTTTCTAAGAAATCCCTCATCCGCGTGTGCTAGTTTGTGTACCAGACTTGTAACAGGGAGTTCTCTGTTTCCTGCTAGTCCATAAAGCATTTCTGTAATTACCCACTTTAGTAGATTAACAGAAACCACCGGGTACCTTGAGGTTTACCAGAACACATTCTTGAACAAAAAACCTGTTGAGCGATTTTTCCTGGGGAATTACACGGAAAGGTTTATTTATACCAGAGAGACGGTACAGCAATAGGCCAATAAAATAGTTCTGTCCAAGTCCAGCTTAATGACCCTGTGTCATCCAGGGTTTCCAGAGAAACAGAATGGCCATGGTGAGCATATCTTACAGAAGGAGTTTATTATATCGGCTCACACCATTCAGGCTGGGCAGGCAAACATTGCCATCTGCATGCTGGAGAGGCTGAGAACATGGCTGTTGCTCAGTCCGTGAGAAGACGTGCCTCAGCAGTCCCAATCTGGATAGTTACTGGTCTTCAGTCAAAACCAGAAGTCCAAAGAAGCCAGGCTCTGATCTCACCAAAGAGAAGCGGCAGCATGGGGCGGGGAGGAGATGAACACCTCAGCCAGGCAGGTGGGCGGGCGGGCAGGTAAAAAGCAACAGCTCTTCCTGCAGACTGGGCTGCTACTGGAGGGACTTCCCTCCGAATTTAATCCTTCCAAAAAAAAAAATAGTTTGTGAATTACAGAGATGTCTGTTGTACTTGACCCCAGATCCCAATAAAATTGACAAGATTAACGGGGACAAAACCCATGACCTTTGGGGGATTGCTTACAGGTAAGACCAAGGCGGCTCACCACAGCATGAGTGACTCCCAAACCGCCTCACTGAGCCTGCAGTTCCTTAGATCAGTCTCGGGCAGTTTACACGCCTTTCTCCCCTGGCAGTTGCTTGTTGTTCCTATAACTTTGCAGATGGGCCTCGTGAATCCCCTGAGTTTGCTGAGTATTCTGGTGTCATGAGTTGTGTCTCCCTGCTTCCTCGGGAAAGAAATGTTTCTATCCCCAAGAAACCGCTGTGGAATAGACTCTTCCTGCAAACACTGCACCCAGAGTAATCTTGTTTTGTGTGTAGCTGGGGGTCGTTCCACCACGGCCTAAGAGTGACCACCTGGTACCCTAACGTAACGATACGGTGAGAACACACAGGGAGGCGGGAGCCTTTGCTTGGCACAGACAGCGTGGTGAGGTAGATTGAAACCAACCCTGTGTAACGTCTATACCTGAGCATAAATGGACTCTGGAAGGTCTTTTTTAAAATCAAGGCAAGCAATTTGAAATAAACTACAAAACATGGTACAAATTTAGGAAAATTTAAAATAATTTTAATAGTAAAATTTTAAAACAGTAAAATAATTTTAATAATAAAATAAAAAATGTTAATTAAAAAACAGTAGATTTTATGGATGATCCAAACAGTGCTCAGAGACTACACATTCAAGAAAATACTACTAAAAAAGAAAGTTAAAAAATATTTACAGCCTTCCATCTAGAGATAAGAGGAAAATGACCAAGCTGTGTAGGTGATACTTCGTTGCTTTAGGTTAATAAATAAATGAACATTTAACTCAAAGATAGAGAAACAGCAACTCAATTCCCATTGTCAATAAAGAGTCATAACTATAAATGGTACAGACATAGAAAAACACCGTCTACTTTGGCATTTTAAATGAAATTAATTGATTCCTTAACAAAATAACAGCAAAATTAACATAACCAAAAATAGAAAAAAAAATCCAACCAAAACTGAGTATTAAAACATTTTCAAAACAAAACAAAACAAAGCAAAAACCCTCAAGCCCACACACAACCAAGAATAAACCATGAAGTAGCCATACTAACCCCTGTGTCACCTTTTTGGATAATGGAGGAAAAATATTTCCACGATACATTTGTGATCTCACATGATCCTGGCATTACATATTATGTGGGTGCTTTGCTGTCACTGAAATCCTACCAGTCCAGGTATCTCCCAGGAAAAACTATATTTTTAAAGTTAATTTGCATTCCTGGATGTTTTTAAAAGCCACTTAACTTAATGACATCCAACTTTTATATTGCCACCGGAGTCTCGGTAGCTTTACGATTTTGTGTTATGTAACACAGCATACGTGGTATAAGTGTACGTAGTTTTCACACATATTCTTTGCTATTATGAGTGGCTTAACTGAGGTTACTATTGATGGGTGTAAATGCTATGGGCAAAAGCAGATTGGGGAGGAGAGGGTATATTTGGCTTACCTTCCACATTACTGCTTGTCTTGGAGGAAGCGTAAACAGAGCTCAAGCAGGGCAAGAACCTAAGAGACAGGAGCTATTGAAGAGCCCATAGAGAAGTGCTATGTACTGGCTTGTTTCTTTGTGTTTTATAATATCCGGGAGCACCAGTCCAGAGGTGGCCCCACCCACAATGGGCTAGCCCCTCCGACATCGATCATTTATTAAGAAAATGCCATCTAGGGTTAGCCACGGGCTGATCTTTTAGAGACACTTTCTCAGTTGCAGCTTCCTCCTCTTGGATGACTCTAGCTTGTGTGAAGTTGACCTAAAACTTCACACAATGGAATGGAATATGAACTAGGTTTCTTTCCTCGTTTGGGAAGGTGGGGAAGATGTTGCTAATGTCAAATGAAAGACCTTATTTTATCTTGTTTACTTCTTTAAGATTTTTAAAATATTAAATATTATTCAGTGTACTCAGGTATCAAATTCTTTTGCTCTTTCTGTTAATTTGTGCCTTTTACATTGTGTTGGAGCATGGTGTTTTGGTCTTTAGTCCTTCGGAGCTTAACTTTTCTGAACTGTGCAAACTGATGCTTTAACAGATACCTTTCCCAGAGTCTTGCCCACAGCACAAATAATGTTTGCTGGGTGGACTTGGCACTGATTTATGGTGTATTTTATGAAGTGATACATGTAATAGGACCTGCTTCAATAGCTCTATCATCTTTACTTTATATTAGTTTGTTTATTATTTCTGAAATTCCCTAACCATAATCTAATATTCCCCTGTTCTGTGATTTGACCTCATACGTTTATGAGGTTTTCTTTGTAGAGTTATATTTGAACAAAAGTGTTTCAAATATATAGATATATACACCTCATTTTGGCTTTGTTTTTAATTAGCATATTGAACTTCTAATTAATTTAGAATTTCTGAGGGAAAACTTGCATTAGAAAAGTCAAGAAAACAACCTTCAGTGACAGAACCAGCAACTGGTAGGAAGCCAAACTGAATGAAAAAAAAAATGGAGTGATTAAATATATGGTTTGCTTCATATCTTATCTTCCTCGTGTGTTAGCATTCACAGGCAGCCAAGATTCCCGGTTCCCACTGGACAAAAGACCTCTTCATATGAACCATGTGGAGAGAAATTTGGAAAAACAGAGGCTCAAATTATAAGAGGCTAAGGAACAGGGCTCAGAAACACTCAGAGGGCCGGGAGCAGTGATAGCCTTCTGACAAAGCTACTGCTCAGATGGAAACAGGGCCCAGCTGTGGTCCATCTGCCCCTGCTTTATGTTACTAAGGTGTGATGGGGAGGATGTGATTGCCCCATCTGGATCCACCATCTGCTGCTTCGCCAGGGCAAGGCAGGGTCAGGACTAGAGGTCTAAGTGATCACACAAATCCAGGTCTCTTCAAAAAAGCTTCTATTCAGCCTCAAGAGATGGGGCGGCTGGGGTCATCCTAAAGCTCGGCCAGACCGTTCTTACTGATGAATAGTGCATACTCTCCCGAATGATTAGACACCTGGCTAAAGATTATGAGGCCTTGATGGCAGCTGGCAGATGTTGCCTTTGCATGGATCTCCTGGGCCACCCAGCCCTGCAGCAGGGATCTGCCACTGTGGTCTTGAACACACTGATTTTCCCCACATCCTCTAGCACTCGAAGGTGATGGACGCATTGATTTGAAGATTATCATATACAGGTAACCAACTGCTCTGGAGTTGTAATTCCCTTTTCTGAAAAACCAGCAAAACAAAAGTAATCCTGTTGTTAAGTTGCTGAATGAGATAATACTGTGCAGAGATTAGAAAAGACCTTGGCATATCATGAGGTCTCCATAAATGATTGCTGTCTTTATTGCCACCTCTATTGTTTTGGGAGAAGTTAATAGACAGTGGGATCCTCACTCCTGAATCCTTTGGGGCATGTATTTATTAGTGTGCAAAAGCTGCACAATGTATGTTTGTAGGACTGAGTGGTTTAGAGAAGTATGACACAGCCCGTGTGATGGGAGCTCAGCTCTGCATATTACCTTTTCAGCCTCACTGCTCTTAGTTAAACCCTTCCCTTCAACATGTAAAGAGCTTCTTGATGTCATCTTCAGACAGGTTTTCTGTATGTTCTTTCTGCTCCCATTTGAAGTACTTCAAGCAGCTGTGAGAGCCCCTGTGGCTGTTTTTTATGCCGTTTATTATTATTATTATTATTATTATTATTATTATTATTATTACAATTTATTCGCTTTCTATCCAGGCTGTAGCCCCTCCTTCATCCCTCATCGCCTACTGCTTCCACCCTCCCTCCCACTTCCTCCACTATTCCCTCCCCTAGTCCACTGATAGGGGAGATCCTCCTCCCTTATTATCTGACCCTAGCCTATCAGGCCATTTTTTTATTAATAGATCAACAGGGGCACAATTAGTAACTTAAGGCCACTTCTTTGGAATTTAGAAGATTTGAGATAATTTTTCTCAGAAAGAATATAGTCAGAACATAAATTCTGCCCCACCCTTGAACCACAAAAGTGCTGGAACCCAAACTAGGAACAGCAAGGGAAGGAAGAGCTGATATTAGGCAGTCTATCCTCTCTAATGGAAACACATCTCTCAATATACACACATGGACTAAAGGAAAGCTTTTGCATCCCTCTGAGCCTCACCCAGGAAAGGGATGAGGCATTGAGGTCCTCAACATGACTGTGTCCATTGTAACACATATATGTACTTAGGACTTCACTCACTTTCCACAATTTTGTGCCTTTTGAAATTTTGAAAGTGTAAGTTACAAGGAGAACTTGAGTTGTAGTTTTTCTTTTTTTTTTATTTTATCTTATTATTGTATTTTTAAAATTTTATTCACTTTATATCTAAATTGTAGCCCACTACCTCATCTCCTCCCAGTCCCACCCTCCTTCCCTCTTCCCCCACTATCCCTTTCCCCTACTCCACTGAAAGGGAGAATCCTCATCCGTTACTATCTGACCCTAGTCTATCAGTCCTCATAAGGATTACCTGTATCTTCTTCCTCTGTGGGCTGGCAAGGTCATCCTACCAGGGGGGAAGTGATCAAAGAGCAGGCAACCAAGTTCATGTCAGAGACAGCCTCTGCTCCCCTTACTAGGCCACCCACATGGAGATTGAGCTGCCATGGGCTACATTTGAGGGTCTAGATCCGCTCTGTGTATGGTCTTTGGTTGATAAAGGTCCTCCCCACCCCGGATCCAGAATTTTTGGCTTTTTTGGTCTCCTTGTGGAGGTCTTGTCCCCTCCAGGTCCTTCTATTCCCCACACCCCTTCTTCCATAAGACTCCCTGCCTTCATTCCAAAGTTTGGCTGTGAGTCTTTGCATCTGCTTCAATCCCCTGCTGTAGGGAGTCTTTCTAAGAACATCTATGGTAGGATCTGAACCTGTTCCCTCTCTTCTGCCACTTCCAGTGTCTATCCTGTTTGCCTTTGGAATGAGAATTAAGCATCCTTCATAGGCTCTTGCTTGCTGTATAGCTTCTTTAGGTCTGTAGATTTTAGTATATTTATCCTATATTTTATGACTAATACCTGCTTATATGTGAGCATATATCCTGAGTGTCTTCCTGGTTTTTGGTTACCTCACTGAGGATGATCTTTTCTAGTTCCATCTTTTCTAATTTTTCTGCAAATTTCATGATTTCTTTGTTTTTTTTAATGTTTTCTCATTAGTTTATTATGTGCATATTTTTATTTTAAGAAAAAATTGTAATAAAAATCAGTATCATAAGTGTATCACTTCAATTTAAACCCTAGATTGAATCTGGTGGTTAGTTACCATGGTAACAGGAGTTTGCTCTTTTAAACAATTTTTATATTAATAACAGTTTATTCACATTGTATCCCAGCTGTAGCCCCTTCTCTTATTCCCTCCCAATCCCACCCTCCCACCATCATCTCCTTTCATGCTCCTCCCCAAGTCTACTGATACAATATGGGAGATCCTCCTCCCCTTCCATCTGACCTTAGCTTATCAGGTCTCATCAGGACTGACTGCATTGTACTCCTCTGTGGCCTGGCAAGGCTGCACCCCTTCTGGGGGAAAGGGGGTAAAAGAATCAGCAACTAAGAACCCCTGCTTAGATATACCCAATGGCAGCTCAGTATCCAAGTGGGTTCTCTAGTAAGGAGAACAGGGTCTGTCTCTGACATGATGTCCTTGTTTTTAGTATTTAGCATTTTCCTGATGACTAATGACACTGAGCATTTCTTTAAGTGTTTCTCAGCCATTTGATAGTCTTCTTTTGAGAATTCTGTTTAACTCTGAATCCCATTTTTAATAGTATTATTTGATTTGTTGGTGTTTAATTTCTTGAGTTCTTTATATATTTTGTATTTTAGCCCTCTGTCAGAGGTAGGGTTGGTGAAGATCCTTTCAAAGTCTGCACACTGTCATTTTTTCTTCTGTAGTCAGTGTCCTTTCCGTTACAAAAGGTTTTCAGTTTCACGAGGTCACATTTATTGTTTGTTGCTCTTAGAGCCTGTGCTGTTGGTGTTCTGTTCAAGAAGTTTTCTCCTGTACCAATGAGTTCTAGGGCTTTCCCCATTTTTTCTTCTAACTGATTTAAAGTGTCTGGTTTTATGTTGAGGTCTTTGATCCACTTGGACTTTAGTTTTGTGCAGGGTGATAAGTATGGATCTATTTGCATTTTTCTACATGTAGACTTCCAGTTAGACCAGCCCCATTTGTTGAAGTTGATATCTTTTTTCCATTGTATGGTTTTGGTGTCTTTGTCAAAGATCAGGTATCCATAAGTGTGTGGGTTTATTTCTGGGTCTTCTGTTCAGTTCCTTTGATACATTCTGATTCTATGCCAGTACCATTTAGTTTTTATAACTGTTGCTCTATAGTACAGCTTAACATCAGGGATGGAGATACCTCCAAAAGATCTTTTATTGTAGAGGATTGTTTTAGCAATTCTGGGTTTCTTGTTATTCCATATGAAGCTGAGAATTTTTCTTTCAAGGTCTCTAAAGAATTGTGTTGGTAATTTGATGGGAAATGCATTGAATCTGTAGATTGCTTTTGGTAAGATGGCCATTTTTAGTATGTTAATATTGTCAAGCCATGAGCATGGGAGATCTTTCCATCCTCTCATATCTTCTTTTAATTCTTTCTTCAGAGACTTGAAATTTTTTTCATACAAGTCTTTGACTTGCTTGGTTAGGGTTACACCAAGGTACTTTATGTCCTTTGTGGCTATTTTGAAGGGTGTTGTTTCTTTAATTTCTTTCTCAGCCCTTGTGTCTTTTGTATACAGGAGGGCTATTGATTTTTTGAGTTAATTTTGTACCCCGCCACTTTGCTGAAGGTGTTTATCAGCTGCAAAAGTTCCCTGGTAGAGTTTTTGGGGTCACTCACGTATACTATCATACCATCTGCAAATAGTGATAATGTGATTTCTTCCTTTCCAATTTGTATCCCCTTGATCTCCTTCAACTGCCTTATTGCCCTAACAAGGGCTTCCAGAACTATGTTGAAGAGATATGGAGAGAGTAGGCAGCCATCTCTTGTCCCTGATTTCAGTAGGATTGCTTTAAGTTTCTCTCCATTCAGTTTGATGTTGGCTATAGGATTTCTGTATATCGCCTTTACTATGTTTAAATATGTGCCTTGTATCCCTGATCTCTCCAATACTTTAAACATGAATGGATGTTGGATTTTGTCAAATGCTTTTTCAGCATCTAGGGAGATGATCATCTGGTTTTTTTTCTTTCAGTTTGTTAATATGGTGGATCACATTGATGGATTTTCATATATTGAACCATCCCTGCATACTTGGGATGAAGCCTACTTGGTCATAGTAGATGATATCCTTGATGTGTTCTTGAATTCAGTTTGCAAGTATTTTGTTAAGTATTTTTGCATCAATGTTCATAAGGGAGATTGACCTGAAATTCTCTTTTTTTTGTTGGGTCTTTGTGAGGTTTAGGTACCAAGGTGACTGTGGCTTCATAGAATGAGTTTGGTAATGTTCCTTCTGTTTCTATTTTGTGGAATAGTTTGAAGAGAACTGGAGTTAGCTCTTGTTTCAAGGCTCATATAATTCTGTGCTGAAACCATCTGGTCCTGGGCTTTTTTTTTTTTTTTTTTTGGATGGGAGACTTTTGATGACCGCTTCTATTTCCTTTGGGGGGGGTTAGGACTATTTAATTGATTTACCTGGTCCTGATTCAGCTTTGGTAAGTAGAATCGATCAAAACAAAACGACTGCCTACAGATTGGGAAAGAATCTTCACCAACCCTTTATCTGACACAGGGCTAATCAGTATATATAAAGAACTGAAGAAGTTGAAAAGCAGCCAACAAAGTAATCCAATTAAAAAATGGAGAACAGAGCTAAACAGAGAATTCTCAATAGAGGAATATCGAATGGCAGAGAAAGACTTAAAGAAATGCTCAACGTCATTAGCCGTTAGGGCAATGCAAATCAAAACGACCCTGAGATTTCACCTTACACCCATCAGAATGGCCAAAATGAAAAACTCAAGTGACAACACATGATGGAGAGGTTGTGGAGAAAGGGGAACCCTCTTCCACTGCTGGTGGGAATGTAAACTGGTACAACCATTCTGGAAATCAATCTGGCGCTTTCTCAGACAACTAGGAATAGCGCTTCCTCAAGATCCAGCCATACCACTCCTAGGCATATATCCAAAAGAGGCTCAAGTACACAATAAGGATATTTGCTCAACCACGTTTGTAACAGCTTTATTTGTAATAGCTAGAAGCTGGAAACAGCCCAGATGTCCCTCAACTGAAGAATGGATGCAGAAATTGTGGGACATCTACACAATGGAGTATTACTCTGCAATGAAAAACAAGGAAATCATGAAATTTTCAGGTAAATGGTGGGACCTGGAAAGGATCATCCTGAGTGAGTTGTCCCAGAAACAGAAAGACACACCCGGTATATACTCATTCATATAGACATATAACATAGGATAAACCTACTAAAATCTATACATCTAAAAAAACTAATCAAGGGAGAGGACTCTGACTAAAACGCTCAATCCCCATCCTAAAAGGCAAAGAGGATGGACATCAGAAGAAGAAGAAAACAGGAAACAACCTAGGAACCTGCCACAGAGGGCCTCTGAAAGGCTCTGCCCTGCAGACTATCAAAGCAGATGCTGAGACTTATGGCCAACTGTTGGGCAGAATGTATGGAATCTTATGTAAGAAGTGGGAAATAGTAAGAGCTGGAGAGGACGGGAACCCCACAAGGGGAGCAACAGAACCAGAAATTTGAACAAAGGGATCTTCCCAGAGACTCATACTCCAACCAAATACCATGCATGGAGATAACCTAGAACCCCTGCACAGATGTAGCCCATGGCAATTTAGTGTCCAAGTGGGTTACATAGTAATGGGAAGAGGGACTTCCTCTGAAATAATCTGATTGGCCTGCTCTTTGATCACCTCCCCCTGAGGGGGGAGCAGCCTTACCAGGCCACAGAAGATGACAATGCAGCCACTCCTGATGTAATCTGATAGACTAAGATCAGAAGGATGGAGAGGAGGACCTCCCCTATCAGTGGACTTGCAGAGGGGCATGCATGAAGAAGGGGGAGGGAAAGTAAGACTGTGAGGGGAGGAGGGAGAGGCTTATGGGGGGATACAAATTGAATCAAGTGTAATTAATAAAATAAAATAAAATTAAAAAATAATGATCTTAGAGCATGTCAAATGTATCACATTTTCATAGAGTTCTGAATGTGTATTACTTTGTATGAACAACAGTTTAGTCATAAAAAGAATGAGCTTTGTTTCAAAGTTTTCTAAAATACCTGAAGGAAACGATTGAACTGACTCACCAATGATCTGCTTCAGACAGACACTATGCTTGGCTTTTCTGTGGTGTCCTTACCTCCAGGATAGGTATTATCACCTTCATTTTAAAGATATGGAAACTCAGAGAGGAGAAGCTGCCTTGCTCAAGGCACATGTGCTATAATATACTCTCAGGCCTGATGGTTCCCATTATATTACATTGCCTTCCACACGGAAAAGCAACCCATATGCACTTGTTTCTCTATGTCCTTTTCCACCTGTACTTTCTGATTTTATGTATTTTAGTTCTTATAGAAAGTAAACCACCTTTTTTTTCTACTTTATAGATCTCATTTTACTGACAGGGAAGCTCATGAGAGGCTTCTGTGGAATTTTCATATACATAGTCCCCATGAGCAGCCTGGCAGCATCAGAGAAGTCATTTGTTTCAAGGCATATTGTCATCAGTAGATTTGCCAGTATATTACGTAGTAAATTATTTTTCTTGGATAAGATTTGGTTTCCTTCCAGGCTAGGTTTTCCCATTAACCTTGGCTTTGGGCAGGAACACTAAAGCAAGACAGACAATCAAGACTGATCTTTGCTCAGGAGGCATTGCATTGCAGATAACTCTCAGTTACTCTCGGTGGTTTACAGTCCAAAAGCTGTTTCTTTGGAGTGGGTGCTGGTGCCTGGAATGACGGAAAACAACGCCCCCAGCACATGTGTTCAGTGAGGGGCTTGATTCTTCCTGGAGCTTTTCTTTAATAAAGCAAGGTTGAACACAGTCTTGTATTTTTATAAATCCCATCAAATGCCAGCATGCTGATGATCTTTATTCTACAAGGACAACTTAATGCTGATTTATATAGTACAGGGACAAACAGAAACCACCAACTTTCATGTGATTGCAGCAATCCTGAGTAATATCAGGGATATTAGATTGGTATTTTTCTTTTATGATCTTATGTTTTTCGGCTATAGTTCAAATGAATCTTTCTCACTAGCAGGTGGGTAGACTATTTGTTCTATGGATTGGAGCTCTCCATCATGTTTTGTGATTAGAGACACTACATTGAAAAATGTCTATGAAAATGTTCTCCTGACTCACCTTCCCTATGGAATTATAGATATGTACCATCACACCTCTGTAAATTTACCTAGAAATTCTTAGGCTCTGGTCTTTGTTTTTTCACTGAAAATATAAAATTTTAAAGAAAGATAAGAATTTTACATATGTAAAATTATAAAATCACTGTAACTGTGATTAAGTGCTCAAATACTATCTCAAATTTAGATACTATCCCTTAATAAATTGGGTAATATAAATAACAATGATGAGCATGAAAAAATAGCATCCTTGCAATAGGGGATTTAAATCTGTTCCTTCCCATCACCTTCATCACATCACATCACCTAAGCCAACTACTAAGAGGTTTTGTGAAGGTTAAGTCTTAACACCGCGATTGTATTAAGATCTACCTAAGGGATTAAAGAAACACAACTCTGACTGTGTCTGCAATAGTATTTCCAGACACCATTAGATCATCCAGACTGTGATGTAGTGACAGTTTAATCCACACATTGGTTCAGATTTGTGTAGCATAGGAGAGATTGATGGACCTAAGGAAGGCAGAGCCTGCTTGAAAGAACAGCCATTGAGGAATGGCTGCTGTTTCTTGCCTAAAGATTTTCTGCTGTGCTTTTGGATTTTTTTTCATTTTGTTTGTTTTTTGTTTTTGTTTTTCTGTTTTGTGTTGTTATAGTTATTAGATTTTGCTTGGTATTCAGACAGGGTCTCATGTAGAGCAGGTTAGACTCAATATAACTGGAATGAACTCCTGATCTTCCTGCTTCTACCTCCAATTTGTTGGGATTTTAGGTAGAGACCACAATAACTTTTATCCTTCTTCTGCTGGTTCTAATGTGCTTCTATCTGCTTCTTTGCCAACATATGGCCTGTTTCTCTCTGCCTTCCATAACAGAATGGGTGAATACCTCTGAAACCATGAGCCAAAATAAATCTTTGCTCCATTTAGTTGTTAATATCAAGTGATTTGGACACAATGATGCAGACAAAACTAATACATATTTCCCAACTCCTTCCCTATATTCACCTTGAAAACAAAAATGGGAAGTAGATAGCAATCTACAAAGCCAGTTTCAAGGGATTATTACCTCAGAATGTTATGAGAGTCTGTCCCAGCTACTGAAGGGAACTGTCTCAATATTTGTCTGAATGTGTTGAAATCTCTGAACTCCTTCAACAAGCTGGTATTGGAAAGTCTGCATTTATTCCACTACAAAAAGCAACTTATTACATAACCCTAAGCCATTCTAAGTTAGACCTCAACTGCTGAATTTCCATGTAAGCATAACGATCAAGAGGATTTGGGTATTGCAGAGAGCTCACTTTTGCACACTGTAGTCAAAGCCTTTGCTGCCTTTGAAATGCAATTTAATGATTCTGGTGCAGAGTTTTTGATGCAGTCAATTGAACATGAGATTGTTTTGGAAGAACAACATGTAGAACAAACACAACACATGTAATTGCCACTAAGATTTGGGATATTCTTATGAGGTTAATTCGTTTGTTTAGCAAGCACAGTCTCTCTGCTGTGAAGCGTCAATTAAGAACAGTCATGGCAATGAGTTTCAGGTGGCATTTTCCATGGCTTCCTTGCAGAAGAGACAATGATTAACATGTTTAGCTACCTCTACTTCTCTACGTCAAATAGCAGTCTATATTACTGGCAGATTTATAAGATAAAAGTATACACATGGCCTTTTTCTGAATGTAATGTGTAGAATGACCCTTTAGTTGACAGGCAGCCCATAGTAACAATCATTCAATTCCTCTGACAAGTATGTTGCAGGAACAGATCACAAATCATTTCAATGCTTTTTCTTTTCTTTTTTCAAATTTTCCTCTGTAGCCTGATGACATAAAAGCATAGGTAAAAATCATCTCTAATAAATTACTTTGTGCAGAGAACTTATATGAGCAGGTGTTGCGATGCTGTGAAGAATTATTGGTTTGAGGCGTCAGACTGAATTGGGACAGTGTCCTGAACACGATGCGTATGAAAGTACTTGGGCACCTGATTTGTTAATGGTCTGGTTGTAGCACCTGCTGGGGGCCCAATGTTTCACAACAAGCTGTTGTAGCACAAGAACTCTGGTTTAGGAAAGATAAGTGTGAGAATATAAGAAGAACAAAATGATGAAAGTATGAAACATATATATCAGGAAGAGTATAGGAAATGATTGACCAAAAATGTTCAGTGTCAAGTATGAGAAATGGTCAGAAATATAGGTTTATTACTCTTGATTCAAGGTGGTGTTTGCACAAAGATAAACCATAAGTCACTGAAATGATCCTTACAAGCCAGGGTCTGTCTACAAGTGGGACAGTGTAGGGTACCAGCTGTAACATGGACATGCCCAGGGAGAGGGGACAGGAAACACTAGGGATTTCAGCCCTCTTGTGCCCTGTCTGAGGATTGATGAGAGAAGAAGACAGAGAATCACCTAATGTGACAATTGTTCAGATTTGGCTGAATTAGCTGGTCTGACTCAGTACAGATCACTTCGTGAAGGCCAGAAGTTGAAAGAGAGGGCACAAGGATCATCTGAAGTCTGCTTCATCAGGACTGAGCTGCTGTTTCTCTGCCCTTTGGAGGCACTCATCATTGATTCACCTTTCCCTGTTTCCTGACTCAGCAATAGAAGGAATACAGGAATAATTCAACATCAATTTTTCTGAAGAATAATTGCCAGAATCTGTGAAGGTCAAAATCAGCACAAGTGTTCCACACTGATGGGTAAATGTCCAAATAAATGAAATCAGTATATTAAAGAGACACCTGAACGCATGTGTTCATTGCAGTACAACTGAGGCGCCCCACAACAGGTGAATGGACAAAGAAAATGTGGAATAATACTCTTTTTTTTTTTTTTTTAGCAAGGATGAACTCCTGTCATTTATGGTTATATGGATGGCACTGGAAAACATATTAAATGAAACAAGGCAATGCCAAGAAAACAAGTCCAACATGCTATATCTCAAATGTATGAACTAAAATAAGTTGATTCCACAAAAGTAGAGTGGGATATGGAGAGGTGAGAAGAGGAACGACCAGTAAGACCTACCAAAGTATAGCTAGATAAGAACTATTACTTCTATTGTACGGGTAGAGACAGTAAAAACAGTTTTGCTTTACTCTTCTAGTTGTTGACAGCTGATTTATGAAACCTGAATATCTAAATTATCTCAGAAGGGGCAAATGTTAAATAAATTCAATAAAATTAAAAGGAAAGATATCCCTGTATATTAAATTACAAATTTAAGCAGTAGATTTCCATAAAAATGACAGCATTTTTCTAGTTAATAGATGCCTACATGCTTTAAATCATCTCTTCATTAACCATGGTAGTAGATGCTTCTCTTTGTCTTTTAGTACTCCGTCCTGCTCCTGGTTGGGAATCTAGAAAATTTTGGCTTCTATCTAAGGTTGCAGGGCTTTTCCTCTCTCTCTCTCTCTCTCTCTCTCTCTCTC
>NW_026587216.1:48433614-48620427 GCF_907164565.1 Psammomys obesus | reverse complement strand
ACTCATTTTGTTTTAATCTTGAATAACATTATACTGTCTGGATATATCAATCTATTTACTCATTCACTCAGAATGACATCTTGTTCCTAGGTTTTGACACTTGCAAAACAAAGCTGCAGTAGATAATCATGGGCAGTTTTTGTGGACATAAATTTCCAAGTTGTTTGAGCAAAGGTGAAAGAAACCCATAAGAGTTTCTGGATAATGTGATCAATGATAAGGTTGTATTTAGTTTTATAAGAAAATGTCAAATTGCCTTTCATCACATCCTGCTATTTGCATTCCCAAGAGCAACAAATTAGTCTTCCACTTGTTCTTCATCCTTGCCAGCTTTTATCATGCATGCTGTAGGCCTTCTGGTTTTAGAGCATTCTGCTTGATGTGTGGTGTCTATCATGTTCTGACTCACAATTTATAGTAATATGTTGATCTCTTTGTCATATGTTAACTTTTCATTTGTGTATCTTTCCTACTGAAAAAGTTAATCATCTCTATTGACCACTTGAAAAGTGGTCAATAGAGATGATTAACTGATTCATTCTCGTCTTGATGTTGAGTTTGAAGAGTTTTTTGCTTGTTGTAGATAACACTCTTCTATCCCGTGTATCTTTAGTGTGTGTGTCCTCACAGTGAGTAAGGTGTCTCTCTGTTCTTTCTTTTATTTTAAAGGCTTACTTACTTTTATTTTATGTGTGTGAATGTTTACCTGCATGCATGTATAAGTACCACATGTGACCCTGGTGCCAGCAGAAGTTTCTCCGCTTTCTCAATATTTAGCACAGAGTTTACTGTATAGATTTTCAAATAATCCAAGTTTATATTCAAATGACACTGTGGTTCTTTATTGTTTCCCAAAGTGCTGAGTATATAATAGAAAACTATCCCTGAGGCTGGGGAGATGGCCCAATGGTTAAGAGCATGAGCTGTTCTTCCTGAGGACCCAGGTTATAGTCCCAGCGCTCAGATGGCAGCTCCCAACCACTGGCAACTCCAAGTCCAGGAGATTGAACATTCTCTGGGTGTCTGTGGGCACTGACTGCATTTACTGCACAGAGGTACATTTAGATTAATTCTAATACACATAATAAAAAAGGGAAATATTTAAATTTTTTCCTTTGATTCATCATTATCAAGCATGTCCCTCATACATTATGTATGAACAAATAAATATATAGAAAGATTGTGTGTTTGTGCATGTGTGTAAGGGCAGAAGGAAGAAAGAGAGAAGGAGGGCGGGAGGAGGAAGGAGAGATGGGGGAAGTTGTTTTAAAATTAATTCATCTAATTCTGATAATTGTTGTACAGGGTCTCACTGTACAACAAGCCCTAGAAGACCTGTCACTCTCTATGTGGACCATCTGGCCTCCAATTCTCTGAGATCTGCCTGTTCCCCAAATACTGGGATTAAAGGCTCATGTCACCATGCCTGGCTTGGTTATAACAGTTGTTCTTGCGGTCTCTTCAAATTATGCTTTGTTTTTCTGTGTGCTAGCCCTTTTGATGGCTCTCTGTTCATTGTTTCCAGGCTGTAAGGAAAGCACCACAGAGAGTTTCTTTCTGTACCACAATATACAGGAGAGACTCCCCCAGATTTCCACCTGGAGTTCTCCCAATAACACATAGCAGATGTGCCAATCAAAGCTGCTCAATGTTCAGTGAATTTCCACAGAGAAAAGGTGGGAGTCAAGGAAAGAATTGTTTGTTTCTTTAATAAACTCCTGCTTCAGCCTGGACTGGATAAGTCCCATGAGTAGAGAGATCGAATTTAGATCTATAAATACATGGAAGTTTTTGACTGAACAAATAAATTATGTGGTCCACTGGGCACAGGCTAGGAAGTTTTAAGGGTGTGAAGGCATGGTTGCTTTAGACTATTATACATTGATTACCCTTCTCCTGAGTACCAATCCTCCAGTGCTCCACAGAGTGAAGTAAGGAAACCTTTGGAGATAAATGGTGTCATTCCAGAAGTCAGGAACTTTAGGAAAATATTCTTAGGATATTCACTCAGCTTCATTTTCCAGCTCTTGTGCAAGTCATGTAGCTGTGCTTTGGTGGTGTCATCTGTACACTTCTTATAAAAATAACATGACCACAATTACCACAGTGAGTAGTCACAATTATCAAATGCTCCAGTCCACGTAAAGCATAAACAATGAAACCCAGCACATAAAAAATTAACATAGCACCTTTCTTTTTTTTTTCTTTTTTTTTTTTTTTTTTTTTTTGGAATACAGAACATTTTATGGCTGATCATTGAAACCCTCAAGAGAACTGGATTCTGCAACAGCTACCCTTCCCTCATGAACCAATATCTGAATCTTCTATAGACAGTTTCAGCTGCATCATTTGCCCAGTCCCAGGAATGTTCTATTTCTTGGCCTTCACACTCTAGTTATACTTCCTCTTGAATAGGAGTACAGCTCTTTTGTTTGTTTCCCATGGCTTGCTTGGCCTGCTTTCTTATAACGTCCAGGATTACCTTCACAGTAGTGTATGTGTCCTCATACATAAACATGAGTCAAGAAAAATTCCCTACAGGCCAGTCTGTTATAGGCATTTTGTCAAGTGAGGATCCCTTCTCCCAATGACTCTAGCTTGTGCCAAGTTGACATAGATGAAAGAAAATTAGTCAGCACAACTTATGAACTCCCAATGCACATGCACACACCTACACCATCACACACACACACACACACACACACACACACACACACACACACTCACACACACACACACCATGGGAGAACACATGGAGTAGCATCTTAAATAATAGTTGTGTTTCCTTTCACGGTGAGTTCCATCATCATGTGCGGGAGCCCCTGCAGTGGTCAGGCTAGCAGCAAAGTGAACCGCGAAGAGGGCAGAATGAAAAGTTGATTCAGCTTGACTTCATAAGATTGGATCAGACTTTACGAGTCTGATGCCAGGTAGTTTGTGGCAAGCATATTTAAACAGTTCAATTTGAACAAAAGGAGTTTCCAGCCAACAATTATCCCTACTCTAGATGCACAGCAAAGCTGAAGGCATGACTACATAGAGACCGCTTTGCAAAGTGGATGTGACTATGAAGATGAGTTCTATCGCTTAAGGTCCTAGGATCTCTTGTGGTCTCTGATGGAGACAGTATAGATGTCAGGGTCTATAAAGAACATGCCACATCTCCTCTAAGGACTAGGGATGTAGCATCTGGAATAAAAATTCTGAGGGGTTTGGGCAAGGGCTGGCTCTACAGCTAGCAAAGGTTCAGATTTCTGAGCGGAAGGCAGGTATTTTATTTTCTCTATTTAAGACATAGCCCTGTATGTTTAACATTCCTGGTTTTTCCAAGTGCTCATCTGTGAGTGGAAGGACCTTGTGCCTTCTACCATTATGTACCACAGCAGCTGGAGACCCTGACATTCACACAGTTCAAAGGCCTGAGAGGAGGATGAGTATGCAAGTGGGAGTTTATTTCAGATAGGCGTGAAAATACCGTTATCTCAAAGCTGAACTAGGTGCTTGTACATGTTAATGTACAACAAAAATGCATTATTGTTTTACTAATGTTTTCCTGCTGAGCAAATCCTCAGCTTTCATAGCAAGATCTGTACATTTTATCATCACCTGTATTTGAAATTAGGATGTCTCTTGATGAATTGTACCATTATCAAACCAACTTTGTCAGTACCAGGTTTCCCATTTCCAATCCAGATGTCTCATTTTGTTGAGGTATATAATGGAACTTCTTATTATGCAATGGTAAGTCATTTTAAGAAATTCTTGTAGCTGCCTCTGTTTCTCTTTCACACATATTAATAAGCAGTTTTCTTCCCTCTCCATTTTATTTGTCTAGAATCTATACGTATGCTGTGTTCTTAATGTCTTTATATAGTGCACACTTTTAATCATGGCTATATTTTTTGTTATGGTTTGTCAAGAAAGTTTTATGGATTGTTCATGCATTATTCATGGTTTCCAACAACTTCCTATTTCTACCACAAGAAAAGTAGACACAATTTGGCATCTATGTCCCTTTCTAGATATCAGCTTCCACAAAAACAAGGAATATTTGTTTTATCCTTCTGACACATTATATATTTAAGTCCTGTAGACTGTGTGAGATATAGAAATCGTTGTTATATATTTTTAATGAATAATTTAAAATTTCATTTCTTTCAGTTATCTTCTGTTGTGTAAAACACTGAGTTCATTAGGCTCTCAAAATTATATATTTGAAAACACTCTCTCCCAACTTAGTTTTCTACTAATAACTATATTAGACACTGTCCTAGGATTTGACAGTAAGGTAAAAATAGGCCTTGCACACCAACAAAGGGAGATAGGAAAATGACCTGTGGTTCTAGTAATCTCGACAGTCAGGGCACAGGATGGCTTTATGTCAGATCTTGACACGGTAGCTCCCATGCACAGATTCATCCTTACTAGAGCCTGCTGATCTCATGGACCACAACCAAGGAATGATCTCTGCTTTCTTTTCTTTTCTTTTTTTTTTTTTTGTAGTTAAATTTATGATTTTTATTTTTTTAACTTTTATTAATTACACTTTATTCACTTTGTATCCCCCCATAAGCCCCCTCCCTCCTTCCCTCCCGATCCCACCCTCCCTCCCTCTTCTTCATGCATGCCCCTCCCCAAGTCCACTGATAGGGGAGGTTCTCCTCTCCTTTCTGATCTTAGTCTATCACTTCTCGTCAGGAGTGGCTGCATTTTCATCTTCTGTGGCCTGGTAAGGCTGCTCCCCCCCCTCAGGGTGAGGTGATCAAAGAGCAGGCCAATCAGTTTATGTCAGAGACAGTCCCTCTTCCCATTACTATGTAACCCACTTGGAAACTGAACTGCCATGGGCTACATCTGTGCAGGGGTTCTAGGTTATCTCCATGCCTGGTATGCTTTGTTTTCTTGCCTGAAAGTTTTAATTATTGAATGCAAGCCTGCTTTGTGCCAGAGGTGGGCATATGGTATGGAACACCAGGGTGTTCCTTGTGTTCAGTGATTCTTATCATTTAAGGGATTAAGTTCAGCACATTCAACTCCCAGATTCAAAAAAATTCATGGATGCTACAGCCCCTCAGAAACGTTTGCCTGTTACTTCCATACACTGTCCTGTATCTTTGGAAATCATCTGTAGAGAATTTAGGGTGTCTAGTACAATGTAAACACTATGTAAGCAGCTGCTAAACTACATTGTTTAACAGATAATAATGCAAGGTAAATGTTTTTTTCAATATGAACAAAATTTTTATTTCAGATGTTTTCAGTCTGTGGTTGGTGGAAACCATGGATAGGCTCATGGTGATAGAAAGCCAACTTTACTAGTAAAAAAGTGCTGACACATAGTAGGTCCTCATGGTTACTCTACAAGGATACACACAGAACTAAGTATTTACTATTGGGAAAATGATTAACAAAGAGTTCCATATAAAGAAATTATCCTCAGCCAAAGTATTCTAAGGGTTAGAGTGTGTATATCCAACAATTTTCCCCCCACAACTTAAGCTGCTTTAGTCTGGAGAAGTATTAAAGAACATACTTCAGATTCATTCATTTTCAATGGGAATTTGTACTTATGAAGGTTATTTATAAACTTGGACCCAACAGCATAACTCATCTTGGACTTTGGAAGGTTCTATATTAATAATTCTTACGCAGTTACATGAGGCAGTTGTTTGAGCAAGAGCTAGTCTGAACATCGTAGGGTGAAGCACTTTCCTCTAAGTGAATGAAAGTGAGACAGTAAGTGGAGATGTAAGCCACGGAGAAGACAATTACAACAGGATTTACCCTCATTCCTACTGGGAAGCTAAGACTTTTGAAAAGCAGCTCTTCAATGGGATCTCGGAAGGATATTTGATCCTCATAGGCTAATACGACCCTGAAATGTATTTCTAGATTGTTCAAGCATGTTCTGCAAGTCACAGAGCCTGCTGTATTGGAATGGTGATGGGCATTCATCCAGAGGAACACAGGACATTCACACCATACCTGCTGCTCACTCACTTACCTCAAATCCTTAACGCAGTCTTTGCCCCAGGAATCTCCAAGCTACCTAGCCCGCCAGGTTCCAGATATGGCTTGTTATTTTAAAGAGGAATGTGAGGCTGGTTCCTTCGGCCTGCCCCCTTTCTAAAGCTACCATTTGGAATGACTTCCACTGATCACCTTTGTCCTTTAGAAATTGCATTTTTTTTTCACTGTTGTACCTATCTTACTGCCAAATATTTACCCTGTGCCTCTCATTGAATATTAACTGAAAGTTGTCTTTTCTCCAGCTCTTGCCCTGAATCACTCTTTGAATGACCACCATTTCTAGAACAACCTTATTCTAGTTGCCTACATTTTCAAACTTTCAATTTGCTCCCTATAGAGAAGAGTCCACACTATCGAAAGGAACAGCTATCTGCAGTCACTAGTAACTTCTCCTTTTTTAAAGGTTACTTATTTTTAATATTTTTCTCTATATGCTAAATGATTTTTAGAATATGTATTTTAATATTTCCCTCTACATACTAAACAAAATTTTTTATTAAATTCATTTATTTACTTTACATCCTGATTGCAGCCACTTCCCTCCTTGCCTCCCAGCTCCACCCTTCCACCCTCCTCAGAAAAGGGGGAAAAAAATCCCTATACCAACCTGCCCTGACACATCAAGTCATATCAGGACTGAACACATTCTCTTCCACTGAGGCCAGACAAGGCAGCCCAGCTAGAGGAAAGTGATGCAAAAGCAGGCAAACAGAGTCGATGTCAGAGACAGTGCCTGCTCCACTTACTAGGACACCCACATGAAGACAAGCTGTCCATGATTTACATACGTGTAGGGGGTCTAGGTCCACTCTAGGTTAGTTTACTCTGTTGAACTCCTTCTGGAGTTCCTTTTCCCTTCACGTCCCTCTAAGGCTGGCCAAGCTCCATGTAATGTTTGGCTGTGAGTCTCAGCATCTGTTTCTACCAGCTGCCGGGTGGATCTTCTCAGAGGGCATCCTTTTAATTGAAATTGCTAGAGCACCGGAAGCTCTTGACTACATTCTCACAATGCATACAGCTAGAAGAAACAATTCAGCCTCCTCTCTAGAGACCCTAGCCATACCTGAGCATTTCCATCTCAGTGTCTACTCATTGGCATTAGCAAATCAAAGGTCAGCTTTGCCACCCTCCTTCCAGTCCTGGGCCATTTGCCGACACATCTTACTGTGTTGAGGATGCCATCCTCAGTCACAGCCTGAAAATAAAGGAAGAATCTTCATGTCCTTTTTCTATCCTCCGCTTCTACATCATCCTGGTGCCAGAATTTTTTTTCCAACATGGAAAATGTGATCTGGTCAATTTGGTATGTTTAATACTTCAGTACTTTCTCACAGATTTCAAAATAAAAGCCAAAATATTTACAAGTTTTCACAAAGGTCCCTATGGAAGGATCTTTGCTAAATGTTCTGCCTCCTTGCTTCTTGACCTTCACACATGGGTGTACGTGTCATTCTTTCAGCTTTAGTCAGACTTTACCTCCCAGAGTCTTAAACATTCTTCCATCTGCAGAGCAGGCTGCTGTCCACTAAGGCAACTCACCCTTTTCCTCAAACCCACTCCAAGAGGCCTCTCTTGTGCAAGCTTTCTTCTGAAGATTTCTTAGCTCTGAGATCCCAAACTCCCTCCTTCCAATATAAGCTCCCTGGGCTTGTGTGAAAGACTTTCTGATTAGCCTTAATGTTGCTCGAAGATGTGTATGATGTCATATGGTTGTTTTAACAGCAGGGTCTGTTGCTAAGACACAACATCAGCACAGATTGAGCACTGTAGACTATTCTGTAATGCTATAGTTGGTCTAGTGACTGCTAGAGCTTAGGCAGATTCTGGAATTCGGAATTCAGTGGGTGCCTCCTGACTCTGTTTTCCTCTTAGGCTTGACTCATTGTCAAATGAGTCAGAATAAACTCTTGTACTGCTGTAATAGTTTATTGTGCTTCTCTACATGTTATGTGTTTATTTAACTTTTATTTGTGATTGTTCTGATCAGCTAGCATGAAATTATTTTTAATGGATAGACCTATTATTAATTCATCAGGAACCATGCTGGCGAGGGTATAAAATGAAAATATCAGATACCTATTGACACAAACTTTAGACTATTTGCTGCTTCCAGTTTAAGTCAAAATATTTTAAGTTTGAATTCAGAAAAAAAGCAGTTGAGCTGTAAAGTTCTAAGAGCTCATTGACAAAAGTCTTTAACTAAGGGCTGCATTAAATGGCCCCGAAAGATAGTACAGTTTGCAGTAGGAGAGAACACATAGTACAGATATGGCCCCAACTTTGCTTTTCCCTGCTGAGGAGTGTTCTGGCAAAGGTCTGTTTCCACTTTCTTCTGCAAGTATTAGTAGATCTCTGATGATGGAGTCAGAGAGGCCAACACCCACGGAAGAAAGCGGAGCTTAATCAAGATGCCTTTTACAAAAATCTTTCCTTTCTTCTAAAAGAGAGGTCGGCTTTTACTTTTTATTTATGTGTACATATGTATGGCTATAGATTTCCCCGTATGTGTGAGTACTCGTGTAGACCAGAAGACAGTGTTGCATCCCCTGTGGGTGGAATTGTGAGCCGCCTAAAGTGGGGTGTGCGTTAGAACTGGACTCTAGTCCTCTGAACTCAGCTAGTGCTCCTAACCTCGAAGCCTTCATCTCAAGGGAGCCCAGGTTTTGGGTACCAGGAGGGTGTGAGACACAGGCTAAGAGTCACGGAGGGAATCTTCTATTAATTGAGGTAAAATCAATGCAAAACTCACAAGGTCAATGTGGACATTGTAAATTCAGAATAAAAATACAATTTTAAAGTATATATAAGTATACACTTATATATGTACATATACATATGTATGTGTGTATTTATACTCTCTATATAATCATATATATTTGTATTTATATAGTATACACTTCCCTCTCCCTTTTATTTTCTGTGCAACTTTGTTGGAAACCCCATACCCAACAGAACATAATCAGAACTACCCAATTATTACAAAAGTCACTCTCAGTAACTAGGTTCTTGGATGCGGCCTTCCTGTAGTGCTGGCTTCTCACTTATGGCTCATGCTTCTTGAAATGGAAAATGAATGTTAGTGGTCATTTGACCTGGCCTTTACAGTCATCAGTTGCCTCTACAGATGTCTTTAAGGAAAAGGGAAAGAAGATGAAAGACAGGCACTTCAGCCTTTAGTTAGAGGCTGATCCTTCTGATCCAGAGCAAACACTTACTGCTCACTGCTGGAATCTGCACATAGAGATGGTGTGAACCTTCGTGGGGACACTTTTTAAGAAGTATTCAGGACTGCTTCCTCATTTCTGTTCCTATTCCTAGTCTTTACTGGGCAAGTGTAACTAATGTGAACAATAGAGGGATCAATAGGATCTTTCTTCTCTAAATACAAAGTAGCGATACAGGGCTAATTTGTAGACTCTGAACATAAAACATTTGAAACCAAGGCACTAGAATATAATTACACACGAAAATGTATGGCTCAAGAAAATAGTGGCTGTGCCTGCAAAGCCTGAATTATCTCTCAGCCTCTGGGCAAGAAAAACTGAGAGAAAGAGGGAGGCAGATGCTGGTGGGATTTGCACTCCTCCTCAGGTTAGTGTGATTTAATCCTAACCTCGCCATGATGGCACAGAGAAACGAGTACTTTAAGAGAGTGTGAGTCCTGGAGAGCTCCCTTTGCTTTGCCACCATGGAGTGGCACAGTGTGGAGAATCCACCTATGAGTCAGGACATAGGTCCTTATATGAGACCAAAGGAGCCCACCACTTAATCTACTTCTTAGATTCCAGAATAAGAGGGAAGGGCTTTCTGAGGGTGTAAGCTCCCTGCCCCCACACACCCAGGTTATAGGTTATAGCAAGTTGTCCAGGATCATCCTCACGAGACATAGAAACAAGTTTTCATAAATTCTCACATCATCATCTTATAGCAGTGATCATCAATGACAGAATACTAGCAGAAGCCACACCATGATGTGGGGAAAAGGCGAGAGAAAACGCCTGCAAGCTGGCTCTGCTATCTGCTCAGAACACACACACAACCACCAGCTCAGTCCACAAGAAAAGGGTGGCAGGAGGTCCAGGAGAAAGCCATGGGATTAGGACCTCCAATCACCCGGCTGCAGGCTCAGGCAATTGTGACAGTCAGTAAGAAAGCACACGTGGCTCACTTCCGTAATGTGGCTTCAGAAACAGGCTGAGAAGGAATACTTTCTAATTTTTTAATGCTTAATTTATTTATAAGACTCGTTTCCCAACCTGGAATACATCAGTCCTTAAGATACTCTATATAAGAGCTTTGTGATAAATTTCAAGAGGTATTTTCCTTTTTTTTTTTTTTGTATTTTGTAGCTTCCAAAAATTGTAGTTATGTGGTACTCTATAGCGCTCACACACACACACACACACACACACACACACACACACACACTACTACATATGAAGGATGTACCAACAGCTCCACTGCAGTTGTCTTGACACACTTAACTCAGCACAGTCTGAAAGTGGCAGTCAGGTAAGCGTTTCTTTGTACCTTTCTAAAATGAAATTTGTGGGAAGATTGCTATATTTTAAAATACACGTTTCTCAAACAATGTTGGTCCTGAAATTTCATGCCTCTCACAGTTTCAAGGCCCTAAAATATAAACAGGTGGCAATCCAAATGGAAAATTCCCTACATCACAACTGACCCGGCATTTGTGCGTTTCTGTGACCTCTAGGAGAGGGTTCCCTTGGGGACAACAAGGCGGTTGTCAAAGTGGCACTTCCATTTGAAGTCAGAGCTTTCCTCATGCATTTATTTTTAATTTGCACTTACACTTAAAACAAATGGAAATTATCTACATGATATAGGCTTTATGTCAAAGACTTCATTAGAGAACTCTGAAATCTCAGTTAATCTTACTGTCCAGTGACAGTGATTAGCAATGGTAGATTGATATCTGACAAGGTAGGAAAACTAGCTAATCTGATTTCATTATGACTCTAATATGCTATCACACTTATCATTGCTTAAAACTGAAGTTTTTCTTTATTGGAGAGTGTTAATTTACTTCATTTTTAAAATGTTGTGCACATATCAACAAGTATCATCTTCATCTTAAGTGTGAATACATTGGTTTTGGGAAAATATGATTTCAGGTTTGTAACTGGGGACAAATTAAAGAAACAAAAGCTACTTGCAGAACAAAAGACAACTGTTTTCCTCTCGTTCATGAAGTCTAGTGTTTATAAAAAGTTCTTTTCACCACATTTATTGAATTGAATTTTCAAAGAATACGTCTAAGGCTCAGAGTCCATAGCAACATCCATTTGCATGAGCAAGTTGTGGAAGGAATAAGGGAAAAAGCGAAGGTGCCTATGGGGACAAAAGGAGTCTGTGGGAACAGCAGTTTCTAGTCTCCCCTCACTGGCAAACTCACAGGGTGCCTGTAGCTTCCTACACTGGAAACAAAAATGTTGAACCCAAACAATGAGTGGGTGATGTTCTTCCCATCTGTATTCAATATTCTAACAACAGCAGGCCTCAGCCTCCCTAGAACCACTGGCAAAAGAGCCTAAAGTGACTCCCAGGACTGTGTTCTGGTTTCGGGGTGCTGTGAATTCTGAGCACTGCATTAACTCATTCTGAAGAGTCATTACAACAATCCAAATAAGATTGCACTGGAGGCAGGCCCTGGAGAAAGATCCACCTGTGCTGCCCTGAAGAACAGGAATCAAAAGAAAGAGAGCAAACACAAACAAGAAAATGTAATGCTCATGTTTCTATGAGGTAGAGACAGGCTGTCTTTTCCCAGTAACCTCTTTTGCCTTTGGCCATTGTAAGAAATATCCTGGAAAGGCTTAGGCAGTCATTTATATGATGGTTTGGGTGAGGTTCCATCCACTAGCGGTGTTGTCTTGCCAAAGGAGACAGGAAAAGCCGTAGGAAGTAGGTTACTGGGTCCATATTTTAGGTGGGGGCTGAATTCTTTCCTTGGAGACTTCCTACCACTTTCTCTCTGCTTCCTGTCCACCCTGCCCATGTTTTCCCTGCCATGATGTTTTGCCTCTCCTCAAGCTCTGAGTCAAGAAATTAGTTTTTGAAACTGAGGTGAAATGCTTATTTTTATTGTAACATCATTCACTCACAAATTCTGGCCATAGCAACAGAAAGCCAAATGACAGAGTTGACCCCAGTGTGTTACTAGTATTTTAGTTATCCTCCATGATGCCACTTACAATAGCTTTTCATCCATTCAATAGAAAGAATCATCAAGAGACCCACTGAGGTGGAGGGCTTTAAAGTAGCAGTAAGATAGATAACAGCATAGTCCTAAAACATTCTGTGTTGAGGAAATATGTAAAGACATAAAATATTAATTTCTTCAAAAATTAGCTATGCTAGAGAATATGACACCTGCCCCAAAATTCTACCCAAAGAAATAAAGGAAGAAAGAAAGGTAGGAAGGAATGAACGAACGAATGAATGAAAAGTATTTGACTCATAACAAGAGCTGCATGTTCAGCTTGGAAACTACTTGGAAAGTTTTAATAAAGGACAAATGGGATACCTTAGTAAGTGAAGTGCTTTTCACACAACCATGAGAACTGGATGCCGAGTCCCAATACCTACAGAAAAAGCCAGGCATGACCGCTGATGAGATCGTTTTTGCACGCTGTAAAGATTATCTCTGTATTATACAAATTCTCATTTTTGTTTGGGCTAAGATCTGATACAGGCTAGATTTTGGTATTGTTCAGCACCCCTGTTACTGCATTTTGCAAACACTCCCTCTTGCATCTTGTAATTGTTTTTAATAAAAAGCTTATTACCTATAGCAAAGGAAGAAAAGAAAGTTGACTTCCAGAACAGAGAGAGAAATTCCAGGAGAGAGAAGCACTAGAGTAGCCAGCAGGACACAGAGCAGTAAGTAGACCTAGACTAATAAGAGGTGATAAGAGCCACGTGGCAGAACTTAGATTAGTACAAATGAACCATTCCAGCCATCGAAAACTAGTTGGGAATAAGCCTCGCTATACCTAGGCATTCATAAATAAATATAAGCCTTAGTCATTATTTGGGAGCTGTTGCTCCCCAAAAAGCCTCATTTTACAGAATCTGTAATCTCAGTGCTTTAGAGAATCCAAGATAAGCAGAACCCAGGAGCTTGCTGGCCAACCAGTATAGCCAATAGGTGAGTTCCAAGCTCAAAAAAAAGAAAAAAAAAAAGGTGAGGATTGAAAGAGAAAGACAGCTGATGTCCTCTGGCTTCTACTCATGTGCACATACACAAACATGTACAGATGCATATAACACACACACACACACACACACACACACACAAGGTTTTATAAAGCAGTAATTATAAGATGAAGGTTTATTTTAACAGAGGATTCAGTCCATTCTCATTAGTTCTGTTCATGTGCTAATTCTTACACACCTGAGCACTGCTGTACAAATCAGGGTGGAGGCAGAGAGGAAGATGAAGGTAGAGAGAGATTATGATGGGGTCGTTAACTCTGGATGCGTATTCCTTTCAAATCTCCCAGAGCTAGGGTGGACCTCCTCTTGACAGCTTTGCTACAGGCTTAACATGTACACACACTTGACTGACTGATTTAACCAGCAGAATTGGGCAGGTACAGAACTGGAGTGTGCCTGGCAGTGTCTTACCCTAAATCCCACAAATGGCAATACTATCTACTTTTATCTGTAAATAACCACTGCGATTTATTTGGCCTAGACACCCCAATTCAATTGTCTTAACATAGGCAATGCTCTCTAATGCTACTGATTCAGTCCTAAACCCACAGCCAGATGTTATCTCGTTGTTCATTCATCTCCAACCCACCCAGCTTCTGCTTTCTTGTGTGAAGCTTACAGAGGATGCTGAGTGACCCGTGTTGCTCTGTATTACCCCCACAGGCATATTTAGCCCTATTCTTTGTTTTATTATGACAAGACTGCCATACTTCTGACTCTGTTGCTCTGAGCTGTGCTAGAAAATGGCTTGGAGACTTTTGCCACCTTGTTCTGTACAATATTCTATATCAGGAATCTTCTCACACAATGCATTTCAAGTTTACTTATTCATTCATGCATCTATTCTTTTTAATTTTAATTTTTTCACATTTTATTTATTATATATCCTAGTTGAAGGCCCCTCTATCAACTCCTCCCAGTCTCACCCTTCCTCCCTCTTTCCTTCTATCTCCTTCCCCTAGCCCACTGAAAAGGGCAGTCCTCCTCCTCTGCCATCTGCCTATAGTTCACCTAGTCTCACCAGAACTGCCTGGGTCCTCTTCCTCTGTGGCCTGACAAGACCTCATCACCAGGGGCGAGTGATCAAAGATCAGGCAACCGAGTTCATGACTGAGGCAGCCCCTGTTTCCCTTATTCTGGAACCCAAATGGAGACTGAGCTGCCTACAAGCTACCTCTGAGCAGGAGGTCTAGGTCCCCTTCATGCGTGGTCCTTGGTTGGTGCATCAGTCCCTGCAGGACCCCCTGGGACCAGAATTTTTAGCTTTGTTGGTTCCCTGTGGGGCTCCTGTCCCCTCCAGGTCCCCCCTCTTCTTCCATAAGTCTCCCTGCACTCTGCCCAAAGTTTGCTGTGAGTTTTTGCATCTGCTATGATCCCCTGTTTGGTAGAGCCTTTCAGAGGACCCTCTATAGTAGGCTCCCATCCTGCATCCTCTCTTCCACCACTTCTGGTGTCTATACAGTTTGTCATTCTGAATGAGATTTAAGCATTCTCCCTAGGGTCCTCCTTAGTGTTCACAGCAACTTTATTTGTAATAGCCAGAACCTGGAAACAACCCAGATGTCCCTCAGATGCAGAAATTGTGGCACATTGACACAATGGAATACTATTCAGCTATTAAAAACAAAGAAATCATGAAATTTGCAGGCAAATGGATGGAACTAGAAAAGATCATCCTGAGTGAGGTAGCCCAGAAACAGGCATGGTATATACTCACTTATAAACGGATTAGACACATAATATGGGATAGCCATAATAATATCTGCAGACCTGAAGAAGCTAAACATCCATCCACTCTTTCCTTCACTTTGCAATATCTGGGCCTGACTCCAGGGCCTTCTGTGATTTACATGAACACTTAACCCACAGAGATAAACCCCTTTCCCTCTTTCTGCATTGTATCTGAGGGGAGATCTCACCACATTGTCCAAATCTAGAGCTGTTTCTCCATTCCAGGCTATCCTTAAACTTGCAATCCTCCTGCCTACACTCCCAAGAAACTAGAATTGTAGGCCTGGGCTGCCAAGTCTGGCATTGAGGTGATTGGAAATATATGAGGCAGGTGAAACCTCCAGAAGCTGAAGCACACAGAAGGAAAGAAACAGACAAGAGAAAGGTGCTTAGGCTTCAGCCTTGAGAGCTACACATTTTGGAAGTTTCACTAGTAAGAAGCTTCAAGGAAATTTTTTCAGGGAAATAAGAGACATGTTGGTGAGGAGGCCAAGAGAAGAAGGCTTCCTAGAGAGGTCAGGTGATCACTAGGTCACATGATACCTGAAGCCCCTGTAGAATAATGTCAGAAAATGAACCACCAGCTTTGGCAAGATAAAATCTGTGTTGATGGATGGATAAGAAATGAAAATTTTCACTGACTACTTGGAGGAAAGGAGTCTTAGTTCGGAGTCTTAGTTTGGGCAAGAAGAATGTGATCTAAACTGAAGACATATTCTGAGAATGAATAAGACATTGGTTTGCATGCATGCATGTTGAGGAAGTTTCAGTATTTCTGTTTTGTAAAAGAAGTCTAGACATTTCTAAAGTGTGTTTTTAAGTCCCTGGTGAGATGTCTTTCTGGGGAGGATGAATTGATCTTGCAGAAGATAGAGAAGAAATTACAGAGTGCCAGAAGCACTTTTCGGCGGACTAGATGTGATAAACTGTGGGCTGTGGGCAGGGTGGAGAGAGGAGAGGGTGGAGAGAGTGTGGTGTTGGGCGTCACAGTGGGAGCTGATTTGCTCAAGGGAGTGTTAAAAAGTTTTTTTTTTCTAATGATTTGATTTTTAACATATACAAGGAAGAGAGACACAGCTGAGAATGATGAAAAGCCTTTGGACACTGGGAAAAACTGAAACAGTCAATAAACATCTTGGAATGGGGAATGGAGATAGTGTGGGATGTCAGAGGCCCTGAACTTCTAGCTCCAAATTTGAGGTGATAAGTTCTGATTTCATATCTAGAGTTTACTATGCCACACCTGTAAGCATTGTGCTTATCTATCTATCTATCTATCTATCTATCTATCTATCTATCTATCTATCTATCCACCCATCTATCCATGTATATATCTTAATTAAAATGTAATCACGTGTACATATTTATACAATATAGTGTGGCATTTCAACACATATAACAATTTGTAATGATCAAATCAGGATAACAAGTATTCATGTCACCTGGTTTCTTTATGTTGAAAACATTCACTTCTTTGTCTTAGTTGTATTGAAATACTTGATTAATAAGCTAACAGTCACCTTACCATCATATTAGAACTCTTACTCTTTTCCTACCCAGGCATACCTGTTTCTTATTTATAACATTTTGATATGAATATATAATTTTCCAACTTGTTTGTAAATGTTTCAAAGGGAGAATCTGAAGCATGCATGAGTTTGCATCTTCTCCCAGGTCATAACTCAGTGCTCTGGGAAGCAGGCACCACAGATACATTAGTGAATTTGAATACTGAAAGTTGAATTGTACGTTATGCATAGGACAAATATTTCTTATCTCTCTAGCAGTTTAACAGATGTTCACAGATGTTACTCTGTCTCTCTGTTACACATATAGTAGATCCTGGCTCCAGTTGAAAACCTCTGCAAACCCTAGATTCACATCCATGTGAATCTCACCTCTGTTCCTCCAATCCGGTCTCTTGCAAAAGGAGCACTAATGTGAGCTTTTGCTGCTAGATTTCCTTCTTTTCTCTGTTGAAAAAAGCAACAGGCCAGTTCTATTTCAGATAATCTTGGTACTCACAGATTTATCTACCACAGAAACTTCTAATCCTCAGCATTATGGTGGCAACAGACATAGGTAAAGAAAAAAAAAAGTCACTTATTTTTCCAGCCTCATATTTCTGAAAGATGATGCCAGCAAATCAATGTTACCTACAAGCTTATTAGAAATAAAGAATATTACTTTATTAGAAATAAAGAATATTACTTTTAAGCAGGCCACAGAGGAGGACAATGCAGACAGTCCTGATGAGACCTGATAGGCTAGGGTCAGATGGAAAGGGAGGAGGACCTTCCCTATCAGTGGCTTGGGGGAGGGCCATGGGAGGGGATGAGAGAGGGAGGGAAGGTGGGACTGGGTGGGGATGAAGGAGGGGGATACAGCTGAGATACAAAGTGAATAAAATTTAATAAATAAAAATTTAAAAAATAATCTGCTGTTAAAAATAAAAATATGCTTGTAACAAAACAACTAAAGGCACATGGTTCCAGTTCATAGTCACCACATAAAAATCTGTCCTATAACAAGATGCACAGGTATTGATTTACAAGCCACCAAGACTCGATCAGCATGCTAGACAATAAGAGAGGCTTATAAATAAGGTCATCTAATTGTTCTAAAAGAACCCTCAACAGATTATATGACACTGCTTTGATTTTTGTTCATGAACAACATACAGCACAGTCTTGATAGCTATCTAACTTATCAAGAGCCTAACTCGTGATAAGTGTGAGGAGGGCTGAGCACTGCTTAATGAAGGTTGACACTTCCCTGCGAACTGTAGTTAAGAAATGACAATGAAATGTCTGATCACAGACGCACAATGTGCTCAGCAGTTCAATAACACTCTGCATTAAGTTTGCTCTTTGTAGGCTTCTGATAATGACCGGAAGGACAACTGTAGCTCAAAGCAGTAACAATAGCATATTCAAAAGTGTAGTCCATATCTGCCTCAAAACACCTAATCAGAGAATGGTTTCTTGGGTAAAATACGGCTCAGCATCTTCCATGCTACACTGCTGAAATACGATATTAGCTCAGAACGGGTTATTGTCACAGAGAAAAAATACAATGGATAAGAAGATTTAGGTTCAACTTGGTTTGTGTGCTATAAAGCTATTGAGTTCCTTGAATATCTACTGAACAGTTACTATCTATTCAATACTATCATATACTTAGGTAAAATTAATTATAATAATTCAGATTGTGTCTGTGTTGTCACATAGAAGTGAATAGCAACCATAGATAAGGTTCTTACTGACCTAATTGACCTTATTGGGAGGAGGAGTATGAAACCAGATAAGAAGTTCTGCGCGTGTTAGAATGAATACTGCCAGTGTGGTATGATTTTTCCGAGATGTGGACAGACATGCTTACCCATCCAAGAAGAGCTTAGCAAAACAGTGAGGTTTTTGAGGTTCCTTACAGTGGCATAGGAGACTCAAATGCAGCTCCACACCAAGAATGACTGCTCTTAAAAGCTGTCTCCAAGAGCTTCCTGCCCAATGTGCAGGAAGCTTGCTGATGGTAGAGTCTCCTCTAGCCAGTAACTTTTTATGGCTTTATAACCTTGGAAGAGGTTTGAGAATCTGTAAATTCCTGAGTGTCCCAGCCTTGCAAATTGAATTAGCTCTCCGAATCTCCTGATCCTTCTGGCTAAGAAAGTCCAGAGGCGATACCTGAAGCAAATCATAACACACAGTTTGATCTCTTCCAGAAAAGCAAATGATACTTTTTTAAAGTAAGGGATTCAAGAAAAGCAGAATGTACATTTTATAAACAACAGCACTGCATGTCCTTTGTTGATAGTTCAGAAACTAATAAAATAATTAGAGAAAATAACTCCTACATCTAACCACTTAAAAGTAACCAGTGTGTTCCTAGGGAGCTCGGTATTCAAAGACATGACCATATTACACAGCATCCAAGAGCCCTCGCTGAAACCTCAGTCTGACGTCTGCATCTCTCAGTGCAGTACATTAGGAGAGAATACAAAGAGGTTTAAATGGGAGATGTCTCCATCAGCTCATGTGTTTGAACAGTTGGTTGATCCCTAGCTGATGGCACTCTTTTGTTAGGCTAATGATCCTTCAGGAGGTGAAGGACAGGGAGCCCTACCTCCTGTGTAGCTTGGTTTCCCAGGGCACAGAGGTGTGAGCAGGCTGCACTTCCACTGCACACAGCAGCCACCACCAAATGCTCCACTCTCCCTGCTTTCCCTCCCACCACAGTGGACGGCTACATCCTCAGAACCACGAGGCAAACCACTCTTCCCTTACACCGTTTGCCTCAAGTATTCAATCACAGGGACAGGGAAAGACAATACAATGGAGTTCTTAAGCAGGAGCCCCATGTTTGGCTGTTACTGGCATGCGTTCGCACAGGCACTGAATAGCTCTATTTAAAGCTGATAATGTTGGTTCTGGATTCTAACTGCTCGAGTCTCAAAGGACAGCCTTGTCATTATGATCCACTTCCTATTTCCTAGCTTGTTGTCACTTTCCCAGACAACATAATGCACATTGTTTTGCTTTTTATAATAACTGAATTAGTACCCTTTTGGGTGTGTATGTATTTGCATGCACATGCCAAAGTAAATATGAAATATCCCAATGAAAGTGCACCTTAATGGTTTTCCGAAGAAAACACATGTTAATGTCTTTCCTTGAATAGCTTTCCCTTTGGGCTCTCCCAACAGAAAAAGCAGCTAGTTTTTCTTTTTTTTTTTTTTTCTGGATGAAGATTATTAAATAGAAATCAAATAATAATATCTATTCAGTAGGCATGGCCTTCCCTACCATAAAAAAAATATTTAGAGAACTTTGTTACCATTTTTTTTTCAATTAGTTCATGTGATAGCAGTGTATAAGCAGAAAAAATTATTAGTGAATATAGACGGGCATTTGTTTTCTGTAAAAATGGGTTTGGATCAAATAACTTTCTCTGCACTATCTGAAGTTGATATATTTAAGTTTTCTTCTATTTATGTATTTATATTTTTAAGTTCATGACTAGTTATGTAGCCTTGGTTGGCCTAGACCTCACTATGTTTCATAGGTTGGCCTTGAACTGATGCTCAAGGCCATATGCCTCTTCATAACTGGGATTCCACACATGAGCGACCATGGCCCATTGAAACTGGCACAATATTAAGCACAGAGAAATCATCTTCAAAGTTTTCTTTTCTTTGTATAGTTTTAAGGCAGTTTCATGATGTCCTAAAAATAAGTAAAAATGGCCAAACAAGTGTTTTGATGAGAAAAATCTTTTGATGTTCTCTTATCTAGCCCTATGTACGTTAAAGCATTTTAGCAGCAAAGCAAGGGAATAGTTTCACCAAGTTCATTGAGATAGAGGTATTTGCATTCACCAGTAGATTTATTGACCCTTCGTACATTAAATATTATTCTACTAGTTCAATAATGTTACAGTTTGATCTGGTAGGAAGAGGAACAGTATGTGACGTAATGGCAACTATAGCAGAGGGTAATCTCAGGCAGCACTGTGTCTCCTCAAGGGGACCTCAGGAGGAGGAGCTGGGTACGTGTCAGGCTCCAAGAAGGCTGGCAATCCAGTTGTCACAGGAACCTGAACTGGGCCAAAAGTGTGCCAAGTAATGTTGGCTGTAGGAATCCATCTGCAGCCTTGCCTCCAATTTTGGTAAAAAAGCAAGGGTAATACTCCACTTATGTACCTAATAACACCAAGTCCATGGCCAGAGGAGCTCCCCAGACGTGACGGTAGTGTAGACCCTCATGTGCTGTCTGGAAGACAGAGGCCTGAAGAGAACGCACAACAGTTTCAGGAGGCCCTAGTGTGTGATGGCTTGTTATTCCCTTTTGTCGCTCAGTACCCACCTGCAGATGTTTCATCAGCACAGCAACATTTCTAAGTGGGTTTCCTGTTTACTGACCACTGCTTCTGCCTCTATACCTGCTGGAACTCTTATTCTAATACAGTTGTTACGGTGACTCAGAATTTCTTAGAAAAATTTGCTGGCTAGGTCTCATTTAATCTTATGCTTCTCTTTCCCACAAGTGTCCAAACTACACTCCTATGGACTCCAGTAAAGTACACTCATGTCCTCTGCTTCCCAGTTGGTTTTAGCAAATGAGAAGAGCCAGTAAGTTATGAAAGCAAGGCAGGCCAGTGAGGTTAGGCTGATGGGCTACGGACATCACACCATTGCCTGTATAACTCATCTTCTCATAAACTTTACTCTTCTTGGTGCCAACTTGCTCTCTCTTCCATCATGTATAACCCTTTATAATAGTTATGTTTCTGTTGCTGTGGTAAAAAGTCATTACCGAGGCAATGATAGAAGCAAAGGTTTGTTTTGGCTTATGGTTCCAGAAGGTTAGAGTTAATTTTAGTGGAGAAAACATGACAACATATAACAGGTATGGAGGTTAAAGACAGGATCTGAGGGCGAACACTGAGAACCATATGTAAGGAGTACAGAAAACAACGTAGAAGAAGGTGAGGTGTTTGAACCTCAGAACCCGCGCCAGTGACAATTTTCCTCTAACAAGACAGTACCACCAGCTGAGGATCAAGTACTAAAATGGCAGAGACTATGAAAAGATTTCTCACTAAAACATGCATACTCCTGTAGATCTTTTCGCTGTCTTTATTATGATTGTCTTTGTAAATTAAGAACTCTCAAAAGATCTGATGTGCGTGTCTATCTCTTTCCATTGAACACTGATAGGTGCACACCAGGATGAGCACTTTGGCTAAGGAACAAAGCTATATTGATACTTTTAGAAATAGCAGAAAACAAGCCTCTTCAAAATGACATTTTTAATTACCCAAAGAATAAGCATCTATTTTTAACACAATCCATACACCTCTCACAAATTTCTAAAAATTTCGATTTAAGACTTCTGGAGCTTTCTAAATATTATGACTCAGATACAAATATAATGAAAATTGTGGGAGAAGCTTTGGGTATTTGTCTTTATTGGAGTTGTAAACAGAAATGCCTACATCGTGATTGTAAGTATTAAATCTGGCAATGGCTTTATGAACTTTTGTATGTTTGTGAGTGGTGCCTATCTCAAAAATCAATGTATAAATTGGGTGTAGCTCCCTCATAGAGTATTCATCTAATAAAAAGCATGACTGCAGGGGTCCCTGCACCACAAAGGGAATGAAGTTGATATAATTTAAAGCCTTTTACTCTCTGCCATCCACATCATCTAGTGCAGTGTCGGGCAAAGACAGCTGGGTAATAATTGGCAGCTAATGAAGATGCTTGCATAGTTAATTGTTATGCAGTAAACATTTGCTCTGTATGCAGACAGGCCATCTATATCTATATTATCTCCAGAAAATGTTAACTCTGTTGCCTTTTCTCATTACATAGATGAAAGTGTAACCCAGAGGGAAATTATACAGTAAATACTCCTTGTAAGAAAGGTCTCTAATTTTGCTGGATTAGGTTATGACTCACCTGACTGGAATCATAGAAATCTCTTGATAGTCGGATTACGGTGCTAATTAAGAGGGAGCTGAGCAGGAGAAGCAAAGCCGTATAAGAATAGATTTGGATAACAGTTTAGTAATGAACTCACCAAACTCATTCCTCAGTGGGTTCAGAGCAAAGAGTGGGGTGGAGCAGGAGGAGGAGTCATTTAAAGAAAAGCTGAGTTTCCAATTCTTTGAAGATATTGGATATCCATACTTTACATTAAACCTTCCATTTATCCCTGTTTGAAGTTTTTTAGAAGAGAAAAATGCTACTAGGGTTGGTGTGTGTGTGTATGTGTGTGTGTGTGTGTGTGTGTGTGTGTGTGTGTTTCTATGAATGAGAGGTGGAGATTTATCTAGCAGCTAATGATATGATGTAATAAAATCAGGGCTATAAGAAGAGTAGAGCAATAGTCAAAGGTGATGAAACTGAATGGACTCAGTTTTGATGAAATATTATCTATACAGTCCTAAATATACATAACTTTCTAACAACCCACTCTTAAAATAAAAATTCAACATTACCAAGTTCATTCTATGAAGTCACAGTCACGTTGATACCTAAACTGCACAAAAACACAACAAAGAGAATTTCAGACCAATTTATCTTATAAATATTGACATAAAAATATTCAATAAAATACTCACAAACTAAATCCAAGAACACATTAAAGATATCATCCACCATGACCAAGTAGGCTCTATCCCAGGCATGCAAGGGTAGTTCAATATACGGAAATACATCAATGGCATCTACCATGTAAACAAACCAAAAAAAAAAAAAACCCACATGATCATCTCCTTACATGCTTAAAAAGCATTTGACAAAATCCAACACTCATTCATGTTTAAAGTTCTGGAGAGATCAGGGATACAAGGCACATACCTAAATATAGTAAAGACAATATACAGCAAGCCTATAGCCAGAATCAAACTAAACAAAGAGAAACTTAAATTAATCCCACTGAAATCAGGGACAAAGCAAAGCTGCCCACTCTCTCCATATCTCTTCACATAGTACTTGAAGTCCTAGCTAGAGCAATAAGACAACTAAAGGAGATCAAGTTAATATAAATCAGAAAGGAAGAAGTCAAAGTATCACTATTTGTAAACAATATAAGTATACATGAGTGACCCCAAAAATTCTACCAGAGAACTCCTAAAACTGATAAATACCTTCAGCAAAGTGGTTAGATATGAAATTTACTAAATAAAATAAAATAAAAATCAGTAGCCATCCTGTATAACAAAGACAAAAGGGCTGAGAAAGAAATTAGGGAAACAACACCTTTCACAATAGCTACAAATAACATAAAGTACCTTGGTGAAAAGGTACTTTCATATGAAAGACTCATATGAAAAAAAACTTCAAGTCTCTGAAGAAAGAAATTGAACAAGATATCAGAAGATGGAAAAATCTCCAATGAATTGGTAGGATTAACATAGTAAAAATGGCCATCCTACCAAAAGCAATCTACATATTTAAAATAATTCCTATCGAAATACAAACACAATTCTTTATAGACCTTGAAAGAACAATTCTTAACTTCATATGGGAAAAAAAGCAGAATAACTAAAACCATCCTGTACAATAAAAGAACTTCTGGAGGTATCTCCATCCCTGACCTCAAGTTGTACTATAGAGCAACTTCATAGTACTAGCATAGAAACAGACTGGTAGATCAATGGAATCTGAAATAGAAGACCCAGAAATAAATCCACACATCTACGGACACCTGATTTTTGACAAAAAAAAAAAAAAAAGCCAAAACCATGCAATGGAAAAAAGATAGCATCTTCAACAAATGGTGGTGGTCTAACTGGATGTCTACATGTAGAAAAATGCCAATAGATACATACTAATCACGCTGCACAAAAGTAAAGTCCAAGTAGATCAAGGACCTCAACATGAAACCAGACACACTAAACCTGTTAAAAGAAAAAGTGGGAAAGAGCCTTGACCTTATTGCCACAGGAGACGACTGTTCCTGGACAGAACACCAACAGCACAGTCTCTTAAGATCAACGATAAATAAATGGGACTTCCTGAAATGGAAAAGCTTCTGTAAAGCAAAGGACAGTTTCAACAGAATAAAATGACAGCCTATAGACTGGAAAAGGATCTTCACCAACCCTACATCTGATTGAGGGCCAATATGCAGAATATATAAAGAACTCAAGAAATTAGACACCAACAAACCAAATATTCTATTTAAAATGAGGTACAGAGCTAAACAGAATTCTCAACACTGGAATATTGAATGGCCAAGAAACACTTAAATGCTCAGCATCCTTAGTCTTCAGGAAAATGCAAATCAAAGACTCTGAGATTTCATCTCACATCCATCAGAATGGCTAAGATCAAAAACTCAAGTGACACCACATGCTGAAGAGGATGTGGAGAAAGTGGAATCCTCCTCCATTGCTGGTGGGAATGTAAACTTGCACAACCACTTTGGAAATTAGTTTGGCGCTTTCTCAGAAAAAAATGGGAAATGATACCTCAAGATCCAGCTATACCACTCCTGGGCATAAATCTGAAAGATGCTCAACCATACAACAGGGATATTAGTTCAACATTATTCAAAGCAGCTTTATTTGTAATAGCCAGAATATGGAAGCAATCTAGATGTCCCTCAACCAAAGAATGGATACAGAAATTGTCATACATTTACACAATGGAATACTAGTCAGCAATTAAAGACAAGGAAATCATGATATTTACAGGCAAATGGATGGAACTAGAAAAGATCAGTCCAGAGTCAGAGAGACATGCATAATATATATTCACTTATAACTGAATATTAGCCTTACTATATAGGATAAACATTAAAATTTACACACCTAAAGAAGCTAAATGACAAAGAGGGCCTCAGGAAAAATGCTTAATCCTCATTCAGAAGGGAAAACATAGACTCATATATTTGAATGCTTAGTCACCAGGAAGTGTCACTATTTGAAAGGATTAAAAGGATCAGGAGATACGGCCTTGTTGGAAAAAGTGTATCACTGGGGGTAAGCTTGATGTTTCAAAAAACCATGCTAAGCCCGGAGTCTCGCTCTCTCTTCTGCCTACAAATCAGGATAATATTCAGGTACTTCTTCAGTACTCTGCCTGTATGCTTCCATGCTTCCTGCCATGATGACAATGGACTAAACCTCTGAGACTATAGGCAAAACCCTGACTAAATGCTTTCTCTTATCAGCGTTCCCTTGCTCATGGGGCAATCTCCTCACAGCAATAGAACGCTGACTAAGCACTCAGCATCTGAGGGAGGTACGTGCTGACACATTCTCTGCTGCACTTTTACTTGCATGTTCCTGGACCAGCTTTACTGTTCTAACCACCATCCTCAACCCAGTGTGAAGCTTTAAGTAAGATTGAGAATGCCAATTTCTAAGAGACATGGTTCAATCCTATTGATAACATGCCAGGACTTTACACTAAAGACATTAAGAAAAAGGGTTCTATTTGAGTCAGAACCTGGAGAGATTTTTATGGATCCATCCAACTATAGATAAGTCATTTAATGTTTTTTTTCTAAAAGTATTTAATTAGAGTTATCTTTCTGTATTCATTTTTTAACATGTGAACTTTATAAATAATGTATTTAGAGTTTATATAAATATAAATTATATATAAACATAAATTTATATTATGTACATAATAAAAGTAAATAATATTAAAAGTACATAAAACCAAACAAAATTTATAAATGTATATAAAAATGTACATTTGATAAAAATATATTTTATTAAATGTGTACAGAACCCACAACTCCCTGGAACTCAAACTCCAGAAGATCTTTTGGCTTCCACACACATATACACACACACACTCACACACATGCCTGGTATACACACAGACATACAAGTATACATGAATAAAAAACAAATGTTACAATTTTAATTTAAAAGTATAGCACATATAGACCACCACACAATAAAATACCTAAGACAGAGACTTTTCAGAAAGAGAAATGTCAGCTCAAAGTGGTAGAAGTGATTAAAAAATTATTTGTGTCCCCAGCTCCCTGGCAAGCAAATCTAATGAGTGTTTAATTTACTCCCTTGCTGTGAAATCAATTCTTAAAGACTGGGCTTTCATACTGTATTTCACCAACTTCAGATTAAATGATATAAAGGAGGCAGATTTTTAAATACTGGATAATAATTGCATTATCTACGTCTTGTCACTTCCCATGCCTAGTAAATGAAATAGTCTGCCTTAGAGCTCGTTCCTTGAAAGTTATTCTGACCTTACATGTAAGCGACATGTGCTGAGAATCTGTGGAGGAAAACCTGCACATAGCAGTTATCCACAGTTCCGGGAGAAAGAAGATACTGGCTGTTCTGGGAATTGACACACACAGAGAGAGCAGAGAAGCAAACCTATTCATAAAGGTGTTGATAAATTGTGATAAGTTTAAGCCAGTCCCTGTGCCAGATTGTGAGGAAAGCAAATTGTAAACAGGGAAGGCAGAGGGCTGATCCCTAGATGGAAGGAACCTTGGCACCAAGCCTGACTGTGTCCTCTTGGTGGTATGGGGCAAATGTCAAGGTCCAGTGGCTACTATGGCAAGAATCATTAACCTGAGAGGAGATATGATCGGCCCTCCTGGGGAGAGATGTCTAAAGGTTAGGCAAAATTTAACAAGCTGAGGAGGAGAGGTAAGACTGTGTGAGACAGAGAAAATGGGAATGTGGAAAGACCAGGTGTGCAATTGATAAAGGATGTACAGGGAAATAAAAACCCAGGAAGTCTGAAGTTTAATCCTTTGAATAATCTGGGGACAAGAAGAAAACCTGGGGATAAAAATACGGGATAGGATGTAGAAGGCACACTGCACTGAGTGGAAGGATATTTATTTAATGCAGGGTTAGTCAATGCTGGTCAGAGGAATTCTAATAAAAATTTACCTCAGACAAAATCAGCAACAAAGCATGCTGAGATTGTTCTTCCGGAGGGACACTGTGCTGAATGAGCTGAGGAGTGTGGAGGTGCGGAGGACAGCTACTAACAACTGTGACACGGGGATGGAATGGAGTTTAGGAGGTGTACAGAGAGGCAAGGTTTTCAAGGTTTGCTAGAGAATGGATGAGCAGAGTGGGAGTATGAGAAAGGGATGCACTTTCAGGTTCCTGGGTTAGACAACTCATTTATGGTAGTAGCAGTTACTAAGAAAAATGAGCAAGACAAGAGCTGTTTGGTTTAGCTTGTGGATTCGTTTGAAGCAAGTTGGAGAACACTGGGTTGAAGATAGCTATGAGCCCACTGCGTGGTGATCCCTATGGCAAGCATGATGGTGTGACGGTGATCTCAGTGAGCAGCCTGGTATGGAGACAGAGTTGTGGGGGGGGTAATAAGACACGTAAGCCAGGAGAGGCCCCAGTGGCATCTTAAATGTGTGAGGAGCCCAAGATCTTAGCTAATGCTCCTTATAGACCAAAGCTAAGTCCTCACACTGCAGGGGATGGAGGGGGCATAGCAAGGGTAAGTTACAGTAAAGTCCGAGTTCGGAGGGACTTGGAGAGGCAGAAGAGTCAATGCCACCCGGGCAGCTTCATAGGAAGCAGTTAGTGTTGAGGCTTCTTCGTGATTCTTCATGATGACCCTACAGTACTGCTTCCCAGTGGGTCAGTCGGTGGAAATGTGCCCATTCAGCTATCTTCTGGTTTTTTTTCCAGTTCCTGCCTCTAAATTACCTCCTTTGGGCTCTTACCACTTGTAAAACTTAGCCCTTCCAGACAGCCCTTTGAAGAACACAGTATTTCCCTGGGTGATGGGGCCTGGGTGTTACGGATTGCAGTTCTCCATCAAATGGTCATGATAATGGCTGTGCTCAGTCAGCAGCCCCTGGTAGAGGAGAATATGCAAAGAACGTTCATGACAGACTCTTCTCAGAGCAAGTAATAGAGTTCCTGAGAGGAGAAACTCCTCTCAGAAAAGGCATTGTTCCCAAATTCCCACTATTACCACCAAAACAGCAATCAAATTTCAATGTCATTTACAAAGGGAACACATCATAGTTACACTGTGAAAGATGTTTTTGAGTTTGTCTTCTTTTGAGGTTAAAGAAAATGAAGTAATATCCACTTACAAGTAAGTATATACCACGTGTGTCTTTCTGCTTCTAGAATACAATTTCTCCATCCATTCCTTTGTTGAGGGAAATCTAGGTTGTTTCCAGATTCTGGCTATTATGAATAAAGCTGCTATGAACATGGTTGAACAAATGTGCTTGTTGTGTACTTGAGTATATTTTGTACATATGCCTAGGAGTGGTATAGCTGGATCTTGAGGTAACACTATTCCTAATTTTCTGGAAAAGCACCAGATTGATTTCCAAAGAGATTGTACAAGTTTACATTTCTATAATATAGGATAATCATACTAAAATCTGTACACCTAAAGAAGCTAAACAAGAAAGAGCAGCCTGGGTAAGAGGATCAATCCTCATTCAGAATGGCAAACAGGACAGATATCAGAAGAGGGAGAAAACAGGGAACAGGACAGGAGCCTACCACAGAGGGCCTCTGAAAGACTCTACCCAGCATGGTATCAAAACACATGCTGAGACTCATAGCCAAACTTTGGGCAGAGTGCAGGGAATCTTATGAAAGAAGCGGGAGATAGGAAGACCTGGAGGGGACAGGAGCTCCACAAGGAGAGCAACAGAACCAAAAAATCTGGGCCCAGGGGTCTTCTCTGAAACTGATACTCCAACCAAGGACCATGCACGGAGATAACCTAGAACCCCTGCACAGATGTAGCCCATGGAAGCTCAGCCTCCAAGAGGGGTTCCCTAATAAGGGGAACAGGGACTGTCTCTGACATGAACTCAGTGGTTGGCTCTTTTATCTCCTCCCCCTGAGGGGGGAGCAGCCTTACCAGGCCACAGAAGAAGACAAGGCAGTCAGTCCTGAGGAGATGAGGGAGGAAGGGTCGGATTGGGAGGGGCTGAGGGAGGGGGCTACAGTTAGGATACAAAGTGAATAAATTGTAATTAATTAAAAATTAATTAATTAAAAAAAGAAAGAAAATGAAATAGAAAGATGTTTTGCATACCTGATCACAGACAGCATGCTGAGCACAGATACTGAGGGCTATATTTCTGATATCATCACTTAAGTGCCCATGTCTGGTGTATGTCACAGCTTAGCCTGTGTTCAGACATCTGTCTTTGCTTTACTTGTTTGTCTCATTATTTTCTGAAGAGGTGAAAATGGAAGTCATTGTCAATGTTGGTGACACATTCTTGACATGTTTTTAAACACAGTGTAACACTACTGAAGCTGTTAAAACATAACAGCTAGTAATTTTATATTGTCCAGAACAAAATTTTCTTTATATAAAAAATATAAATTTACACTTCAAGAAAATTTCCAATAGGAATACTCTAGTCTTTTGCATGAATCGTACATGAACATTTCAAATTTAAGCATACCTTCATTGGCATATAATTTTAATTTTCCACCAGTACCTGGAAAAAATAAGACATTTTCCAATGGAATAGAAAGTAAATTTGCAATATATTTTCCCTCCGAGAGGAACAAATTTACTAAAATATTTTTGAGGTTATGATTACATCATTTCCCCTTCTGTTCTTCCCTTCTAAACCAGTGGTTCTCAAACCTCCTGATGCTGTGAGCTTTTAATACAGTTCCTCACGTTGTAGGGACCCCAACCAAGAAATTATTTCATTGCCACTTCATAACTGTAATTTTGCTACTGTTTTGAATCATAATGTAAAGAGCTGAAATGCTGTATATATGATAAGTGACCCTTGTGGAAGAGCTGTTCAGTCCCCAAAGGGATCTCAATCCACAAGTTGAGAACTGCTCCTCTGAACCCTCCCCATTTACAACCTCCCACCCAGACCTGTTCTTTGCTGCCTGTAGTTCTTTGTCTAGAGTTGAGGCCTCATGAACATTCACCCTTTCCATTAGCCTGTGTATTCACTATCCTCTGCTCATGTTTGGGCAGCCTTGTTGGTGAGATTTTTATGGGTGTAGCCCCTCTGACATTTGTAACAGACACAATCTCATAGCAAAATCCCTGCCATTCTGGCTTAGTTTTTTGTTTTTTGTTTTGTTTTTTTTTTTTTTCAGAATAATACTAGAAGATTTTTTTCTTTTAATTCATGATTGAATTGTTATTCATACTTTATATTCATATATGCATGATGAAGGGGTTCCACATCCTTTTTAAAGTACCTCTTTATGGTCTGAATTGCTCAAGAGAAACATCCAAGGAATAAGAGGAGGAACAATTGTCAAGTCTCATAGTGAAATTTGCATTAATATCTAGTAATCATTCTCTTAAATCTTATTGACAAAAATTGTCCACAAGGCTGTAGGAGGATTACATCTTACTTTATTCAGGCTTCTGTAGTAAATAACATGAACTGGGAGGCTTCTATACAGAAGATATTTAGCTCTCATAGCCATGGTGTTTGGGAAGTCCAGGACCCAGCCATAACTGACTGAAATCATGAAGTCTTCTCAAAGATCCCACTGCCTAATCCATTATTAACATGAGATTTGGGATTTTGACATTTAAATTTAGATCACAAAGGGAAAGGGGTTCAAATATTCAGACTGGCAATGTGGAAGGAATATGCTTAACACCTTTTATAACAGATCAATATTGTTATTTAATACAGTAGAATTATTTGATATTAAATATTGGTATATAAAAGATAATGCTGCATTGTCTCAAAATTAAAAATTAATAAGAAAATTATTTCATTTAAAATATAAACCAAGCCAAATTATCATTCCACTGAAGGAATAATAAAGACGTTTTCAAACATAGATCTCCTAAAATTTATCACACACACACACACACACACACAAATACAGGAACACATACAATGACACAGAGGAAATTTGTGACACCTAACAAGGGAGAGGTGGTCAAGAGAAACGGGAAACAGGAGAGAAACAATTGGAAATTTACAGGGAGATGAGATACCAGGGTTATTTCTAAACATAGGCCTGGCCCCAGTGGGAGAAGGATAAAAGTGCACGGGTCGGGCAGAGCAATGATGCTATACGCACTCTATACTTCAGAGACAGTTCAAGAAAACAAGATGCTAGTGCTCGGAGGAGAAAAAGGTGACTGGCACCTCTGTAATGGGTTATGAGGCTTAAAGCTCAGATGGCCAGGCAGCTGTTTGCAGATTCTGTCAGGATGTGGCTGGGGGAGCCGGAAAGGGGGTCTTGTCTTCCTCCAAAAGCAAGTCCTGCCCCTGACATAGTTGACATACACATAACTCAGCGGGAGGATGCTAGCAGAACAGAAGATACACTAAGGGGAAAGGGAATAAGTAGTGAGAGGGAAAGAAGGGTAAGGCAGAGAAGGTAGGGAGATTGATAAGAACTTTTGAAAAGGCCACACAGAAATGTGTGTGTACAAGTGTCATAAATGTTACCCAAAATATGAGGTCATGTTCCTCTCGGAAGCAGATAGCCTAATAAAAACCCCAGTTAGTGGTGACCCAGAGACACCCCCCCAAAACAATAGAAGGTTTTTCCATTGCTCTTGGTTGATACTGTGTAGACTTTTCCTAGGGAGACATGGCACACACACACACACACACACACACACACACACACACACACACACAGAGAGAGAGAGAGAGAGAGAGAGAGAGAGAGAGAGAGAGAGAGAGAAGTAACACACAGCTACTCATTTTAGAAAATGAGTCCATGATAGACCAAAGTAATGACTGCACCTATATCTAATTTGGTGAATCAGTGAGTTTTATCAGGAACATATGGGTGAAAGGCTATTTACAGGAGAAGAAATTACACAAAGCCAGCTACATAAAGACAGTTCTCACTGGTGACAGCTCACAAAATCTGGAAACCCGGCGCACAGTGCACAGTGCACAGGCAGCTCAATGTGTTGGAGAGTCTTTCCAGGTGGATCCATTGGTCTGAGCCTCCTCCTGGCAGTCCGGCTGGCACTGGCTTCTTCAAGGTTGCTTGGCTGGTTGTCTTGAGAGTGAGTCTTGGTAGTCTTGTTAGTTTATATACGCTGAGGAGAAAGGGATCTAGTGAATCTGGTTAGTTCAAGGAACTCTGTGCAGCTACTTGAACTGTTTGCTTCCTATCTCAACAGAACTTCCTTATGAGATAGACCGTTTTATCTCCACTTAGAATCCTGTTGATTTACCTCCTCCAAATAGCGTATCCTAAAACGTCCTTTTTTTCACTTTTCTTTTATTATTATTTTTTTTTTCTTAGGCGGTTTCCCTACAAGATGGAAGGCTTTATTTAACTTTGGGGAAACTGCTGCCCAGTAGTTGTCCACCAGAAACTGGTGTATGCCCTATTGTCGAAGACACTGTACGGATTTGTCACAGCACACAGGAAAATAAGTTGATAGAGACCAGGAAGTTTTCTCCCTGCTTGTTAGGTCTCATAGTAAGAGAAGGTTGCGTGTAAGCTTCTTCAGGGGAAGACAAATCCTCAGTAGTCTACCCAGCTATGAACCCTGAGCACTACCACAGTGCTGCCGCAGCAAGATATGTCCATAGGTACAATTGCAGGAGAAATATTATGCAGATGACAAGGTGTTTCTTGATTGGAGTGAAGGCCTGTTCCACATGCAGAAATGTATGCCGGGTATTATATATCTGGATATCTGGCTAAGACCCTGTGACTAGGAAGCTCATAGGCCACAAGAATGAATCTATTACCATTTTTTAAAAAATTATATAGTATCAAGCTGCCCTCCAAATTCCTATTTCTATGCCCATAGTTTAGTGCAGCTCTCAGATTTCACCAGAGAAATGTGTTTGATCGGGGGACAGTCATTAACTGAGGAATTCTCAATCACATGCAGAGGTTAAGTGTCAGTGAGGTACTCAGCCATAAGTGGGATACTTTCATTTTAAAAGGTCAGGGAGGACCTTGGCAAACTGTGTTTTCTGCATTTGTGAACCTAACAGCAGCGCCGTCCTGGGCAAGACTGGGCCAGCAACCTTTAAGCGTGAAGGGAGCAAAGTGCTTTTGAGAACCCCTGGTTGATAGTTGCTACAGGAAGGAAAAGTCAGTCTTCCTTATGGTGTAGACCTGTGGGTCTACCATATTCAAGTGGGTAGATCCTTACCCTTGAGTATATGCACAGCACAAGTTTAACTCTGTAAGCTATTTTTAAAAAGGATAACATGAAGTTGGTAAAGGGATGGAGAAGTTTGGAGAAGATCTAGGAAGAGTTATGGGAAAGACTAGTTAGTGAATATTGTCAAAATATATTGTATACAGGAATGGAATTCCCAAATAATGGATGTAAATGTGTTAAAAGTATCACTAGTCTGTCATCCAGGTATTCATTGAAATATTTAGACAGGAAAGTGAGTGACATAATCAGTTTTAAATTATAACATTCTCTCCAGGGTGAAAAATAGATAGAAAGAAGTAAGAGCAGAAAACATGAAATTATTTAGAACTCTATGATACTGCAGCAAAGCCATTATAATTAATCTAAAATTCCATTAGTTAATATAGGAATGATCAAAGAGGCGAGGACATAATACAACCATATGAAACTAAGTAGAACTGATATAAACATGGAGAGGCAAGGTAAGAGGGAATAGCTCTCAGATTTCTAGATGACTGTGTTGATGGTAGTCTACCACTCAAATACAAATACAGGCTGACAATGAGAAGACCTGACACCTAGTTATGGTGGGAGGTGAAGACATCCACTTTGGACATGGCAAATCCTGAGGGAGTTGTCTAAGAGGCAGCAGAATATGTGGTTTGTCATTCAAAGGGAGAGAAATATGTGTTTTGGTATCCTAAATAAAACGAGTAGAAAAGAGATCCCTATAAAGTAGGAAGAGCAAGCTGGAGTGAAAGTACAGCAGCTTATGAGCAAACTCCTGGTGTTCAAACACTAAAGTAACTGAAGCTTTGGAAGCATTGGCGTAGGGATCACATAATCATATTTCTTTCAAATACACAAGTAAAGTCAAGCAAAAATCCTTTCCTGTGGATGTAGCCCAAGTGCCATTCTCCTAAAAAGGGCAGAACGATAGCTCCAGAGAAGTCCAGAGTGAGGACGGCACAGAAAAAAAAGACTTGGTGATAGCTCCACTTGAACAATGGCTTGGCCATCTCAAAAGCAGGAGAGCCTGTGTGACACTGACTTTCCCACCATCTCTGACCGTGGCCATTACGGAGTTCCCTTTATACTCCTCGTTTCCCAATTTAGATGATTCCATTCAGCACAAAGTTCTAATGTCAACTGTAAAAACTGGGACATCGACTTTTAAACTGGACAATGTTGCAGTGGTCTTTGAAATCTCAATGGCTCTTATTTTATATCTCAGGAAGCATTCCAAAAAATGAAAGGAGTAAAAAATAGTTGCATTGAATTATGAAATCCTGTTTGGAGCTCTTTGGCAGTGTTAGACAATGAGTGTCACAAATTAGGGTCTCACTTGGTAGACTGTAATTATGCTTAAAAATTATGTTTCTAAAACCTGAGTTATTTTAGCCTTTTAATTTGTGAATTTGAATGAATGCTTTTACAATTTCTCTGTGTCTAGGCCCCGTTGTTTCCAGGATTCTCTTTCTTCCCAGCAGCTCTTTTGCAACCTTCACCTCCATCATTTTCTTATTTTAAAGGGAAGTCTGTGCTGGTACTTTGCAATTCTGAGGTTGCCTCCAGCTAAGACTGTTCTGGGAAGATAAAGAAACCAATAAACAAGACAAGAAAAAGGAAGTGACCAGTAAATCCACATGTGAGGAAATAATTGGAGATTTTATTAAAAATCCATTTGTGTGAAATGAATCCCTCTAAAATAAAAAAGTTCTGCGTTTTCTAAACTCAAACTTTAAAAAGATCAATTTCCAATAGATGAGCTCATGTTAGTTCTTCCTGGGTATACCTGTCTTTAGTTTAGTTATACTGCTTGTACTGGAAACAAACATTATCTAAACAATTTTAACTCTTATATCATTTAAATATCAGACTGTATATGGAATATCTTTTTCAGGGTAGCTACCAAACTGTATTTGAAATTTGCTATTATTTATCAGCTTGGGACAATCTCGTAAATATTTCATAAGCACACAATGAAACTACTCAAAATGTCAGAATCTATTAGAAATTGTAATAATACACGATTACATTTACTCAATAATATTCACTTGCGTGGATTAGTTAGTCAATATTCCACACTTAATTACATCCATTTGGATCAGTTTTACATAGTATGATACAAAAGCAAATTACACCCTGCTGTATGCCTACTGCCAATCTCATAACAGGAAGCCAATATAATTAAATCACTTTTTTGCCATCTTCCAACTTCAAAGTTAATTCCCCCGGTGCTATTAATTTCTCCTATAACCACAAATCAAAAAAAAATATATAAAAAGAATAAAACTTACCAATCCCAGAGCATCCAGAAAGAAAAACCTTTGTTTTGCTCATCATTTTACTTTCTGAGCCTTATGTACTGTTGAAAACACATCATGCTGCTAACGTCCTGTGTCATCCATGGCAGCCTGTAAAATTTGCCTTGGTGACAACATAGCAGAAAGAATCCTTACTTGGGGTGTGTGACCCTTTGAGCAAAAGCACTCCAAACAGCATTTGCTTCATCCTGGATGGCCTTGCTGTGGAGAATGGGAATAAAATTACCCATCATGTCACTCTGTGAATATTAAGGGAAGCACATGAGGAAAGCTCTGTGCCCGTCCACATGACAAAAATCACACTAGAGAAAGCAATAGCTGCAAGCAATTCAGACCTCTCTATCTGTATCTGCGTTTCTCTTGGGTTTTTAGTCATTTTCATCAATAATGGCGCATCCTAAGCACTCCTTACTCACAGATCCCAGAACCACAGCGTGAAGGTCCAGTTCTGCAGCATTGGCTTTGCGGAAAGCTTATGACCCTCTTAGTTTTCCAGTGCAGTCAAGGTGCTTCCTCAGCCCTTTGTCAATGACAAGGGCAGGATCAAAAACACAGCACCCTATCTCTCAGCAAAACTGAATTTTCTAAAAAGGGATCAGGGAAAAACTCTTCATGTCTCCTTGGAAATGGTCATTTTGGTTGCTTCTATGCAGAAGTTAATTGAGTTTATCATTAGGAAACTGAGTCAGTAGCTTTTTATTATTGACAATAATCGCTATTCTGTATATCATAAATAAATGAGACTCATCCATTCATATATTATGGCTCACTTTTGAATAAATATCATACCATAAAGGTACTGAGTCTTTAAAATCAGTACAGAATGTATAGCTTGTACTTGGTGATATATCATTGATGATACATGGATTTTAAAATACTGTTAAAATAATTTATTTGTTTCCTAGCCTGTGCATCTGTTGGCTTGGTTAATAATTTCATCCCCCTGTACATCAGTTGGCTGGAAAACTACTACCTTAGCTTTAGGAAGTGAAGTATTGCCTGCTTGTTCCTCTCCCTTATGGCTGCAGGCTACACTGTAATTCTCATTTGTCCTACTTTGCTCTGGACATATTTTTTAAGTGTCAGAATGTTCTGCATATTTACATGGCAATATATATCTGGAATGTAGAGGTTATTCAAGGTCCTTAAAATAGAGTAATGATAAGGAGGAGATTGACAAAAGTGAGAAAGAGGTCCAATCCAGTGGAAAAACGTGTTCTCAGTGCCCTCTTCCATAAGAAAAGGCATCATTTTGCACTGTTCTTCTGTCCACTTCAGTCAGTAGTCATTTGTGTCTCCATAGAACTTCTTTTTCACTGGCTTGACTATCATAAGAACACAAAGCTAATTAGTAACATAGCCCAGAGGCAACCCAAAGGATTCCACTTCATTTCTATGTCTAACGAAGCCGGCCTCCAAAGCAGATTTACTCACGTCTGTATCTCCTATGCCCAAGGAGCAAAGATTTATTCTGTAAGGACCCACCTTCATTCAGTGCCTTGTATCAAGGGAATAGGAATGAGACAGCCTTGGATTCAGAGACCAGCTCTGGCACTTACCAGAAACCACTCCTGAGATCATGTCATGGTTTGGAAGGCAACAGGATTTCCTGGGTTGAATACAGAAACAGGAATCGTGAGTCCTGCTTTTTCTGCACTTGTTCTAGTACTTATTTAGTAAGTAACCTTGAGCAAACCGCTTTCTTCCTCTTCTCCCTATTAAAGAAAAAGAATTGATTTTGTGGTCATACCTCACAAAGATGTAATGAAGACGAGTAGCATACGGTTACAGCAGCTTCAGAAAAGAACTCTGCAGAGCACATAATTAGTTCTATAATCTGTAAGTCTGGATTGTTCACAGATGCCTACGGTGGAAGTAAACATGCAGGAACTAGCTTTTATTTTTCCCTCTCTAAGAAGAGGAAATAATTTAGCTCTACCCCAGCTCACATCAATATAGGTGGTTACCTAGGGAACCCCTGCACTATGTTATGGAAGAAATGATGCATATGGTGGCCTTAACACCATAGATATTGAGGAAATGATTAAAAGCGATCAAACAGCCAAAGACTTCACATAGCTGTGCAAACCATTTTTTGATAACAAAGAAAAGAAGTCTGATCAAAAGTGATTTGAGGTGGTATTTAAGTTCATAACCCAATTCTGGATATGGAGATGTCATAATGTAAAATTAAAAGCTAAAACCCCTGAGAATCCATATTATCAAGACTCCATGTGGGCTTTCCTAATCTCCATCTCTCGGCTACACAATAAGTGAGTAAGAAATGGATCCTGAGTAGCTGAGATCCAAATGCAAGTGTGGACTGTGGACCCACCGGATCAATGCACTGGTCTCTCCAGGGAACTAGGGGGCCTTGGCTTTTGTGGCCCAAACTCACCTGATTCTGCCTGCAGGGTATCTGCACCAGAGAAAAGCTATTCTACACAAAATCCCTTTGTAAGCTTTCTGTACCTTTGCAGATTTTCACAAGAATGGGACAGGGATCACTGTAGAAGCACATGGTGTTCAGTTAGTTGAAACACTGAGGGCATGTGTACAAATCTTTCTGGCTACTTAGATCTACTGTCTGGGTCAAGCTCCTGCTCTGGCCTGTTTCCACACTCTGCTGCCAGGCTCAGCTCTTTTCAGTTAGGCTGCTATGATCATGAGAACAGTGAGAGCCTTGCGTGTGTGAGCTATAGACACCACTTAGCTCCCTACTTGGCACAAAAGCTCCTGAACTTCACATCAACTGTTGGTGATTTTAAAGGACTGGTCTCATTATGTGTGTTCACTTACGTGCTTGCCTTTTTCACTTTCTTCACTCATCATTTTGGAGGAAACACTATTCCCCACCACATCCACATCATAGTTGCCAATCTCTACCTGCTACTGTCCCCTACAATTGAACCCAATTGTTTATAGAGTCAAGACCAAGCAGATTCGGGAAAGCGTGATCAAGTTTTTTGGGGGAGAGAAGAGTGGCCTTACTGAAATGAAAGTATTAAAAAAACAAATAAATCTCTTGGAGTGTGAAAAATAGTGAATAATTTCACAAAATGTGCACGTGAATGATATCAGTTCATCTAGCTGTGTCCATTTCAATAGACTGGGGTAATAGAAAACAGTGAAGAAGAAATTCATAACAAATGTAAATAAGATGATTTTAAGTCAATCTTATTTGTAAAATCTCTGAAATTTTAGGATATGACATTTTCCTTGAGAGAAAAAAAATATTACAAAAAGCATAGTTAAGCAGATAAGGAGTTTATGTATGGCAGAGCTTATTTTTCATAGTATTTATAGCCTCGTATTTGTATTGTGTTTGAAGAGGAGGGTGTCATAGTATTGTACAGTCAAACATCCTGTCCACTAATGACAACCTATTATTGCTATGATAACAACTGGGCCACGTGTCATAATATTTTCAAACTTATGTTTTTGATACACTAGAAATCTCCCATTTGAATGGCTAATTTTATTAAATGTAGCCTATATTTCACACACACAGAAAGACCTATTCCTCCCTTCTCGTAACTTTCTTACCCCAGTGGTTGCTGGCTGGAGGAAAAAGTATCCTCTAATTCCAGGTAGTCAATAGGTCCTACCTCAGCTGAGGTCTTTGGTCCATGTTCCCTGCATATGAGGCTTGCTGGTCTTTACTGTCTTTGACTGAGAACTGGTAGGCCCAGCCATTTTTTTCTAACTTGCTGAACCAATGAGTGTAATTGGAGTTACAGGAATGTGGGGGAGGGGTCACTTACAAAAGCAAGAAAACAGCTGCATCACCAAAGCACTGGTGACAGCTCACAAAAGCTGGGGACCTGGAGCTCACAGCACAGCCTGCAGGCAGCTCAACAGGTTGGAGAGTGTCTTTTCCCAGTAGCTCAGCTGAGCCTTTTCTGGGAAGCTGAGCTGGTCTCCATCTTCGAAATCAGGTCTTCAGGACTGCAATGTCATGTGACAAGAACCCTCACCTGTTCAGCCACCCTGCAGTACCAGAGCAATACAATTTTCATCTTAAGGAGAAATGTTCTTGAATGACTCAACAGCCTTTGCAACTTTATTTGTGTCTCGTTATACCTCGATACAATTTTGCTGCAAATGCTATAGAATTTCTCATTTTGTTTCTGATAATTAAACAAATAAATACACTTCTGGGAAAGCTTTTGTTGTCTTGAATTCTTCAGATATATGTATTAAAATAGCTTCCATTTCTCAATTTAAGTTGCCCAGGTTTAATGCAATGTCTGAGTTTGGTGGGATTGGATGTTGTTTGTCCTTTGATTGCTTTCTCAGACAATTAGGAATAGCACTTCCTCAAGATCCAGTTATACCACTCCTAGGCATATATCCAAAATATGCTCAAGTATACAACAAGGACATTTGCTCAATTGTTGGTATAATGTTCTTTTGGAATGTATACACTTTATCCTTGTTCATTCAAATGCTGATTTCTCTCCCCCACTCTCTGGTTTCAATCCGACATTGCATTGTGATGCTTATTCTAAGCATCACCTCTCTCAACTTTGTGTAAACATGCCAAAATAAATCAACTAGCCACAATGTTGAGCAAGGGAAAGGAAGCAGGAAGAGAGGGAAGAGCCAGAGGACAGGAAGGTAGAAGGCAGAGAAGGAGGGAGGGGGGCAGGAGAGAGCTGGGAGAGCAAGGCTGGAGGAGTGATCTTGGAACGACATGGAAAGATGGACTGGACCTAATATATCACTAAAAGCAAGTATAATGTGGGAAATATAAATGTTAGGAAACTATGAGGGCCTGGAGGTTTAGGGTGGAGTATCTATTGCCCAGCATTGTGAGCTAGTTTAACTAAATAAATCATAGCCTATGTGTGGTGATTTGGTTATACAGCTGTTTAGGATTAACAGCAGCATTAATAAAAGATAAACCAATAGGAAATATTAATCACAGCTTACAACACTCAAACATGTTCATAGCAGCTTTATTCGTAATAGGCAGAATCTGAAAACAACCCAGATTGAAATTGAGTTACATTTACACAATGGAATACTACTAAGGCAATTAAAAATAAGGAAGTCCTGAAATTTGTAGGCAAATGGTAGAAACTAGAAGAGATCATCCTGAGTGAGGTATCCCAGAAGCAGAAAGACACACATGGCACATACTCACTTATAAGTGGATATTAGACATTTAATATAGGATAGATATACTATAATCTCTACACCTAAAGAAGCTAAGCAAGAAGGAGGAGCCTGGGTAAGATGCCTAATCCTCATTCAGAAAGGCAAATGGGATAGACATCAAAAGAGGGAGAAAACAGGGAACAGGACAGAAGCCTACCACAGAGGGCCTCTGAAAGACTCTACCCAGCAAGGTATCAAAGCACATGCTGAGACTGATAGCCAAACTTTGGGCAGAGTGCAGGGATTGTTATAGAAGAATGGGGAGACAGAAAGACCTGGAGGGGAAAGGAGCTCCACAAGGAGAGTAACAGAACTAAAAATCTGGGCCCAGGGGTCTTTGCTGAGATTGATACTCCAACCAAGGACCATTCATGGAGATAACCTAGAAGCCCTGCACAGATATAGCTCATGGCAACTCATTCTCTAAGTGGGTTCCCTTGTAAGGGGAGCAGATACTATCTCTAACATGAACTCAGAGGCTGGCTCTTTGATCACCTTTCCCTGGTGTGGGTGCAGCCTTACCGCCACAGAGGAAGTGCAGGCAGTCCTGATGATACCTGATAGGCTAGGAGGCCCCTGTTTGATATTTGATATTTATGTGTCTTTCATGATCATTCTCCACTTCCATATTGAGGTAAAGTCTCTCAATTAGGCCCAGAGCTTGGGAACACTGCCAGTAGCTAGTCTTGCTTGCCAATTATCTCTGAAGTTTGGTGTCTCTGATTTCTGATTAACACGCTGGGACCTGCGGCATCTTCATATCTGGGGATTCAATCTCCAGTCCTCCTTCTCATGTTGCAAATGCTTAAACTACAGAGGCATCTCCTCAGCTGGCCACGGTATTTCAAAAGTGTTTCAGGGCCCATGTGCTTGCTTATCCGTATGATATATTTCCTATCTAAAGATGCTGCCTATCAACCACTCCAGATGGACAGGGAATAATGCCAAATCTTTTGGACTTTAGAGGTTAAGGCTCCAGGGAACTTTGTCTGAGAAAGGGTGACAGCGAGAAACAACTTTTTTTTTTTTTTTTAAAGATAAAGACAGTTGCAGCAAGGTCTTACTGAGTTTGAAAACTAGAACTCTTGGGATGTGGCTTAGTATTATTAAAAATTTCTTTTATTAGTTTTTTAATTAGCATTTAAAGAAATGTCTTTCATTACAATATTTTAATCATACACTATTCTGCTTGATTCTTCATTCACTCCCTTCCCTTATCCCAATGCCCTCCTATTCATTAGTCTCTTGGTCTTTTTACTTTCTCATGAATTCTCTTACATATGTTTTCTCCCCTGCTCTCTCTTCTTATCTAACAGTCTGCTTGTGACCTATTTACAGAACACGTACGTATATATGGATACATCCATAAAAGTTAATATCCAGGATTATTCATGTGGAAGAAACTATGCAGTTTTTGTCTTTCTAAATCTGGTTACTTCACTTAATACAATCTCCAGTTCTATCTATTTTTCTACAACTGTAATGATTTCACTTTTCTCTGCAGCTCGGTAAAATTCCATTGTGTATCTTTATCTAATCGTGTGTTGCTAGACAGTAAGGTTGGTTCTCTTTCTTAGCTCTTATGAGAAGTGCAGCAGTCAGTTCGGGTGTAGCACCATCTGTGGTAAGATTTGGAGTCCTTGGTGTATGTGCCATGAGTGGGCTCAGTTCTGGCAGCACCTAATGCATGTTGGAAATGTAGCATTCCAAGGCCTGCCTCAAAACTGAGTCAGAATCCGGATTTTAACACAACTCCCAGGAAATTTACATTCACAATCAAGTTTGCTGTGCATTGGAATAAAACATTTCAAACCTTTGTTTATTCTTCTGTGTTTGTACGTGTGAGAGGTGTCTGCGTGCCTGCATATTTGTGTGTGCACATGTGTGCATGTAGGTTTATGTACACGTGTGTACCCATAACTGTGGGAAACAAAGGTTAAAGTTGGGTGTCATCCTCGGTCACTGTTGACTGTAAGTTTTGGAGCTAGAATCTCTTTTTGAACCTGGAGTTTATAGATTCATCTAGACTGACTGGCCAGTGAGTTATGGGAGCTCCCTGCCTCAGCCCACCCCCAGCACTGTGCTACAAAAGTGTGGCTTTCCACCCGAATTTTTATTTTGGTGCTAGGGATCCAAACTCAGATCCTCGTGTTTGCCTCATAAACACTTTTACCGCCTGAGCCATCTCTCCAGCTCAAAACATTTCAATCTTAATATCCTTGAAAATATTAGGTTTCGTCCCTTGTTCCTCCTTAATATTATCGGAGGTTCTTGGCTAAGTTTCCTATATACAAGACTGAAGCTCCCTTTCATCTTACCAGTTATTCAGAGCACACCACATAGTCATTAGAGTAAAGCACTTAGGGGAAAGACATGTAGCCATGCTTCCTGCCCCTTATTGCACAGTGCCCTACTGTCACCCTGTGCACTCCTGCTCTCCTCCAAGGCTCAGTCAGTTCATCTACATTTTACAGAGCTGGATTTCAGTGTGAAGCCATTCCCATACAGTGTCCACACAGACACTAACCGTTACTCATGGCCCCTAACGTTGTCTCAGAGTCTGCTTCCAAGGCAACCAAAATGGCAAACTATCTGAATTCCTTTCATTCTTCCATTTTGGAAAATGTATTTCATCAAGTGACTTTCTGCTTGGTGTATAATCATGCTGGAATGTATAATTGAGATTTCAGGATAGAAGAAAAATCAATACAAAGGTAAGGACACTCGCTGTAAAGTTATCCCAATGAGCACTGTGGCTTTGGAGTCCATTCACCTTTCTCTTCCTTGGTTCAGCTGTTGCAATGACATTGCCCTTGTATCCATTCTTCAGGACCCTGCCATGGTAAGTGCTGCAGTGTGACAGATGGGATTGTCAGAAACACGCTGGGTATTCAAATACTGCATTAGTGCATTATGCTTACTATAGCCCTCCTTCAGGGAAGTATGATTGCCTCTTAGTCTGTGTATTCTGCATGTTGAGGGAATCAGTGACTATGGAGTCATTTTCTCTGAAGAACAGAAGTGGATTGTCCTTTCTTCTTTCTATACCTTGTGCTTCAAAACTATGAAGGAGGCAGATTGTCCATGTTTTGTGCACAGCAAATTCTCATCTAAGAATTGAGTATGTTTTTTGAACTAGACTTAGATTATCCAAATTTGGAAAGTTAACACTTGTATGAAGTCTGCACTATGAACATCAAACTGTACTGATGGTGAGGAGAGACAGAGTGTGAGTCCTTGTAAGAACACCATCCTTCCTTTTGTTCTCCAGATGTAAAGATGCCCCTTATCCTTTAAGTGAACCAAGTCTGACATCCTCGGGCATGGTCCTACTGTGTGAGGAGCATCTCATCATAGACACAGCCTTTGAGAAGTGCCTACACTCACTCAGAAGAAGGTAGAAGCTTTATCCCTGTGATGTACATTACTCATCTCTGCTTTAAACTTTCTGATGTGACACAGAAACCAGTTGTCGTACTATTGATACAGGGAAGTCTGGGGTCTCCCTTGGGATTCTTGATCTCCTCTGTAAAAGAACTTAAGAATGGACCTAAATGGAAGCCCAAGGCTGAGTATATTAGAGTTAAGGGGGCGGGGAGTAGGCAAGCATTAAAACTCAGCCGCTGCCCAAAAGAGAATGAATGAGGGAAGTAAAAAAGCTATGTCATCTAAGCTGTCCCATATCGGATACATGACAGACCAGAAATTACGTGGCAGGAGAATGAAGGCTTTAGGGAATGAAAGGAAGCCCCCCCCCCAAAAAAAAAAATAAACACAAAACGTTAAGAAAATCATACTTACAAAAAAGTTAGAAGAGAAGCTAAGTTTCTCTGAATAATTCAGAGGAATGGCACACTTACAAATGGCATGGCTACAGAGTAGTAACCTACTGTGTTAGGGGAAGGGATTTGGAAAAGGAAATTACTATATCTTTAAATGAGAAATTGGTTTTACCAAACCCTTTAGTGTGGCTTACAGAGTGATAACCTTCCAAAGGATGATTTCTTGGCCAGGGCACTGAGGTGTCCAACTGGAGGGTAATGTCTCCATCCATGAGAGGCATCCTGTTCTCTTGATAAGAAGTTTGTTTCTTTCGTTTTGTCATTTGCTATAATAGTTAACACTATCAACTCTATTGACATTCTTCTGTAGTTAAACAGGCAGGAATCAAAGTCGGAGTTTCTAAATCTTTAGCTACCACTGTATAAATGTGAGTGGTTTTTGCTAAAGGGGAATAGTCACATTTTTAATTAATTAATTTTTTATTAATTATAGTTTATCCACTTTGTATCCCAACTGTGCCCCCACCCTCATCCCCTCCCAATCCTATCTCCACTTCTCCACCATAGCCATCCCCCAGTCCACTAATAGGGGAAGTCCTCCTCCCCTTCCATCTGATCCTAGCCTATCAGGTCTCAACAGGACTGGTTGCATTGACTTTCTCTGTGGCCTGGTAAGGTTGCACCTACCTCAGGGGGAGGTGATCAAAGAGCCAGCCACTAAGTTCATGTCAGAGACAGACCTTATTCCCCTTACTAGGGAACCCACTTGGACACTGAGCTGCCATGGGCTACATCTGTGCAGGGGTTATCTCCATGAATGGTCCTTGGTTAGAGTATCAGTCTCAGGAAAGACCCATGTGCCCAGATTTTTTTTTCTCTCCTTGTGGAGCTCCTGTGCCCTCCAGGTCTTTCTATTTCCCCCTTCTTTCATAAGATTGCCTGCACTCTGTCCAAAGTTTGGCTATGAGTCTCAGTCTCTGTTTTGATACCCTGTTGGGTAGAGTCTTTCAGAGACTCTCTGTGGTAGGCTCCTGTCCTGTTCCCTGATTTCTCCCTCTTCCAATGTCCATCCATTACCCTTTCTGATGAGGAATGATCATCTTGCCCAGGGTCTTCCTTCTTGTTTAGCTTCTTTATGTGGACAGGTTTTAGTATGTTTACCCTATCTTATAGGTATAGTATCCACTTATAAGTGAGCATATACATGTGTGTCTTTCTGCTTCTGGGTTAATTCACTCAGGATGATCTTTTCTAGATCTCACCATTTGCCTGCAAATTTCATGATTTCCTTGTTTTTAATTGCTGAGTAGTATTCCATTGTGTAAATGTATTCCCGATTTTTGACAAAGATGCCAAAACCATACAATGGAAAAAAGATAGCATCTTCAACAAGTGGTGCTGGTCTAACTGGATATGTACATGTAGAAAAATGCAAATAGATCCATACTTATCACCCTGCACAAAACTAAAGTCCAAGTGGATCAAAGACCTCAACATAAAACCAGACACACTAAACCTGTTGGAAGAAAAAGTGGGGAAGAACCTTGAACTTATTGGCACAGGACACAACTTTCTGAACAGAACACCAACAGCACAGGCTCTAAGAACAGCAATCAATAAATGGGACCTCATGAAACTGAAAAGCTTCTGTAAAGCAAACGACACTGTCATCAGAACAAAATGACAGCCTACAGACTGGAAAAGATCTTCACCAACCAACCCTATATCTGACAGAAGGTTAATATCCGGAACATATAAAGAACTCAAGAAGTTAAACAGCAATAAATCAAATAATCCAATTAAATAATGAGGTACAGAGCTAAACAGAGAATTCTCAGTAGAGGAATATTGAATGGCAGAGAAACACTTAAATGTTCAACATCCTTAGTCATCAGGGAGATGCAAATCAAAATAACCCTGAGATTTCACCTTACACCCATCAGAATGGCTAAGAGCAAAACCTCAAGTGACAATACATGCTGGAGAGGATATGGAGAAAGAGGAATCCTCCTCCATTGCTGGTTAGAATGTAAACTTGTAAAATCATTTTGGAAATCAGTTTGGCACTTTCTCAGACAATTAGGAATAGTGCTTCCTCAAGATCCAGCTATACCACTCGAGGTTTATATCCAAAATATGCTCAAGCATACAACAAGGACATTTGCTCAACCATATTCATAGCAGCTTTATTTGTAATATCCAGAATCCCGAAACAACCCAGATCTCCCTCAACTGAAGAATGGAAACAGAAAGTGTAGTACATTTACACAATGGAATAGTCACTTTTAATGGACACAGTTTCCTTCGGGAAGTAGTCTACTCTCTTACTGCATATGGTCCTCTTTGGAAGTCAGTTTCAAAGGCAACTGTCCACTAAAAAAGCTAGAGGCCTCCGGCAAGCCTGTGGTCAAATGGATTCTTTTCTGAGGCTTTAGAATAATTATTTGGAACCTTAAAAGTAGCAATAGTACCCACTTTTTTTCATTTTTTTATTAATTACACTTTATTCACTTTGTATCCCCTCATAAGTCCCTCCCTCCTCCCCTCCCAACCCCACCCTTCCACCCTCTTCTTCATGCATGCCCCTCCCCAAGTCCACTGATAAGGGAGGTCCTCCTCTCCTTCCTTCTGATCTTAGTTTATCAGATCTCTTCAGGAGTGGCTGCATTGTCATCTTCTGTGGCCTGGTAAGGCTGCTCATTCGTCTTTTAACCCCAGCAATGGTGGTATACTCTAGGGCGAAGTTTGGTTTCTGTTTTTTCTTGTGTTGTTAGTGTTGCTCTGTAGCTTCTTTCACTCCTAATGTTCCTAAGCAATATCCCCAGCCTAACATCTGTGTGAGGCCCCTCACATGTACTCACACGTGTCTCCTTCCTTCAAATGTATCTATATTCATTTATAAAATATGAAATTTTGTCTCCTGCTTAAAACTAAGTACTGCATTTACATTGATGTACATGATTATATTCATACATTGATATATGAGCAACAATGCTATATACTGTGCACACTAAACAGAGCAGAGAGGACCAGCAAAGTGCTCATCTGAGTCCCCAAGTCCTCAGTCTTTCCTCCTGTTTATGTGCAGAGTGTCTAACGTCTTCCCATGTGCGCATCTCCTCCGGTAAGTTCTGCTTGCTCTATGACAGACGTTTTCTTCATTCTCACACATCTGAAATGTTTCAGCCTCTCTGTGATATGAGTCAGGAGGATGAAGACAGGCCAGCTCTCATCCTACTTTCCTTGTAAGTTGAGAGTTTTGTGAAACTACTAGACAAGCTTTACCCTTTAAAAAAATGTCCATACCTGTATAAAAACCTCCCGTTTTCTTTCAAGTGATCCTGAGAATAGATTCAGATGTGATTACTGAAAACTAAGGATATTTGTGCCCTGAGATATGAAGTATGTTCTCACTATAGAAACCCAACTCACATGCCTTTTTGCATCAGGAAGGTATTTAATGTGTGGATCTTCTTGAAAGCATTAAAATATAAATTCTGATGTAAAATTGTACTGGAAAACTACATAGCTAATGCTTTTATTATTTTCTTTCTAGATTCTTCATTTTTAATAAGAAAGTATAAATTACATGGATTCTGTGAGATAACTCTTATATCTGAACCTTTTATTTTGTAAGAAACATTAAAAACTCAACTCCACTAACCTAATCTATTTGTATACATGACTCAGCCTTTGGACACAATTGATTCTTGAGATAATGCTATTATTAAGTTCTGTACCTGCCCCATTATACCTGCCTATGACCAGGCTATTTTTATTGGTATAGCTTTCCCGGTAGCAGGAAACAAACAAAAACAAACAAACAAACAAACAACAAAAAAGGCTGCATTTGTCCCAAGTGTGACAGTCATAAAGTTGGGTAGAGAATGTTACCACTGTTTTCCAAGACTTTCTGGTTCTCAGTCTGACTCTGGAGCTGGATAGCATGGCCATCCTAAGTTGATGGTTAGCGGCATGTGCTGGCCACTCTCTGTAAATCACATGTCCCATTGCTCAGGTTGTGGTGGGCTCTAGTCTCCAGAATCACATGAATTCCCAAATGAAGTCCTGGGGAAAGGACAAAGGAAGGGAACGACACTGCACAGGCAGTTCGTGTGCTCAGCACACCCCACACAGCGAGCAGCCGTTGTGAACCTCAGAGAGAAGACGCCCACCCACCTCGTTGTGAGGAGTGTCTCACACGTGACGAAATGTAACTGCACTTCACCGTGGGATCAACTGCTTAAGGTGGCTCGGCTCTGAATGACTCAGACTTCTATACTTAGGCGTGTCCTAGAAGGGGATTAAGAAACACGAATCTACATTCCTAGACATCATGAGACTTTTGGATGAACTCAAAAATACCCTTTTTTCAATGAAATGAAGAATTTCTTTCTTGAAAGTGACCATATGCTTGTTTGTAGACAAGCCAGGAATTAACAGCTAAATTCCGATTCGGTGACTGGTGCTTTGTTACCAATTAGCTTGACCTACAGAAAAGCAATCCTACTGTTTCTACAGATTCATTTTTAGTGTTAGTCACGCAAGCAGGTGGAGATACCTGGAAACCCCAGCTGTGGCAAGTGTCTCCTTGAGAGGCTAATTTGCAGGGGAAGGCCGGGAGAGTGTTTTAATGGTGTAACTTCACAAAACAGATCAATGTCCTTGCCATGACATCTGTGGCCAATTACAGAAGCTCTAGATGGGGATAGTTAGTGGGGGAGGGGAATGCAGCTGAGGTATCTGGTCCTTGCCATGATAGTCATCGGCGAATTCTTGGCCCTGCTATAAGGCACCCATGACCACACACCCCTTCTGCTCAGGCCTGCCTGAGGAGTTGAGGAACAGAGTGGCTGGGCACAGCTTTTGTCTGGAAGCAGATAGTTAATTATTTTTTTCATGTTAACGCTTCTGAGTTTCAGTTTGATCATGTGCTAAATGAGGTTATGGATATGTAACCTACATCTCAGAGGATTATCGTTCCCGTTAATATATGCAAAAGAGTTTTGTAAACTGCAAAGTGATATAAAAATGAAAAAAAAAATGTTTTTCCCCATCTATAACAAGACTTCTATCTTGTATCAGTTTCACTAAATTTTAGATGCCTTGAGAACCACCAAATACCACCAAACTAAGGCCTCTTTCATGATCTCTACATTACTATTTTTAAATCACCCCAATGAGTATTCACCAAAATAATTGAATAACTTATGGCAAATCAAAGTTAATGTCTTTTTTTATGACCTTTCTATTCAGGCAAAGCATATACATTTTTTCTCTAAGACATGAAAAATTCATCTAAAATGTATGATCACCTAACTAAAATTAGCAAAAACAGATCAATTTTCTGTCTTTATAACCTGGAAGAGCAGCCACATTATCAGAACCTAGAACAAAGGTCTTCCAGACAGTACTGAGACTGTTTTGTGCTGGTCACTGAAGGTCCTGGGTTCTAAGATTGCAACATGCATTAAGAAGAGAGAGAACCCTGCGCCAACACCTATCTACTTTTTCCTGCCTCATGCAACTTTCTGGGCAGCGCTCTCCAGACCATCCTGGCAGGAAATCAACATTCTGGGCAGTGCTCTCCAGACCATCCTGGCAGGAAATCCCCGTGGGGTCAGGTGGATACTTGTCATTTCTAGTCAGCTCCTCCTGGATTATGGATAGGCCACAGTCAGTCCAACTGTGCTTTCTAGAAAACACATATGGGTGTGGGTATTTTGAGTCTGTTTTTAAATTAGAAGAAAGGGGACTTATTTAATGCTGTTTTTCCTACCACTCTGTATATAACCTTTATTTATTTAAAGTAAGCACATACAAAGAACATATTTCCTGATCTTTTGTTACAATTATTCTCAAAAGAAGACTACAAGGAAAGAGAAGGTTGGGGGGTGGGTATCCCGTGGAGAATAAAAAGAAAGTAGAATTCCTAAATTGCCTTTCCATGCTAGGCAGGTTTTCTCTGTGGAGCATAATACACCATAGTTATAAGCACCTTGTGAGGGGGCCAGGACACCAATCTCCTATTACAAGAAATCAGATGGGCTAAATTGTGGAAGATACAGAAGTTTATATCCAAGTGTGTAACATGGTCAATAGCTTAGGTCAGAACACAGATTGAAAATTCACTGTCTTGGGAGCCTAGTCAAATATTCAGTGGCTCTAAAAACCGAAAAATAAAAAAAATTAAAAAAAAAAACTGATTCGTACTTTGTAGCTTAGTTGCCAGCTGTGGGATAACTGTCCCTAAAGGTGTTTCACAGCCAGACAAATCCTGAGGTCGTTTGTTCTTTATGTTTTGGGAGATCTTGATTTATTTGCTTGTTTTAGTATTTTTCGGATGACTCGATAAGTCAGACTCACAAGACAGTCTTGAGGATGGATATACATGGGAAAGGACATCTGAGGTGAGATCCTGTAAGGAAAAGACGACATCAGAGTTAGCAGAGGGCCCTGTGAGAGGGGACAGACTTGCAGTAGATGCCTCTGTCACCCAGGGACGCTACAGCAGCCAAAGACCTTCATTGTCCCGTCAGGACAAGAGGCCTCTTGTGCTCCCACATGGAGCAGCACGCTGCAGAGGGGTGCTCATTGGGTCCCATAGGAAATGCCTGAGAAGAGGGCTCCCCAGACAGCCTCCGGGCCAGCAGGCAGAACCGGGTGGGCTTGGTGCAGCTTTCACTGCAGTCTCCTCAGGTGTTCTCAGAGTCTACTGTACTTACACATCAGATTCACCTGGCAGCAATACCCTTCAAAGGCCCTCAAGAGATTATAATGGGAAGGCAGATGTGCTGTGTAGCGAGGAGGCCACACACCTACTCCCCATTCAGAAGTTTCCTCGCCTTTGCCCAACACTTCTGCGCTTCTAGACAGGGTGACTCAGATGTGCCTCTCTGAACGTGCAGCCCCCTCTTATGCCAGAGCACTGCGTTTGGAAATGAATCCTCAGCACTGAGTCTGGACAAGACGCTAGACATAATCTGTGCTCAGATTCACAGAAACTCCTTTCTCTCTACCTACTGCCAAGGTCAAGATATGCAAAATGCCCCTATCTGATGGATTTGGTTTTGGTTTATTTCTGCCCTCTGGTATTTCCTACAGTTTTTGTTGGGGCAGGGGGATGTCTGTTAGTTGGTTCCCCAGGCTACATGTTTTCCTTACTGTACATAAAATCGTATGTCATTTTGGATCCATGCACTTGAGGACATATCATTTTCAAATGCTCCACTGAAGTGCACCTAACAATGCCTGCCAGAGACTCCCAGCTCTCCTTCCTGAAATCTGGGAGATTATCTTCCATGGTCAAGTGTTTTAGCTGTGACTAAATTAAGGCTCTTGAGATGTGAACTTATCCTGGATTATCAAAGTGGTCCCAAGTGCTAGCAAAGCATCCTTAAAACACATGTGGAAAAAAAAAAGAAAGAAAGAAATAGCAGTGAAGGCATTGTTGGAGGTAAGGAAAACTTGCAAATAATAACCTTTAAGTCTAAGAGTGTAGCCAGAAGCCATAGAATGTCTGGAGCCAGATGTTAAAAGAAAGGAAAGTTGCATTATTCCATAGAAGTAGAAGGAGCACACTCTTCGGTTTCAGATTCTGACTGGAGGAAGGATGGAAGAACATATTCCTGCCATTTACAGCCAACTACGCTGTGGTGATAGGCTACAGCCAGGCAAGAAGCTAATACATGCAGTGCAGTCCAGGGCCCAGCTCTTGACTAATTCTACTTCCTATTGCAATTCATCTGGAGACTTTGGGAGTTAGGCTGGAGATTATGTCAAGTGAACAATTAGGGTCTTTATGGCAGCTCTGGAATCAGACCACTTACTTGGCTTTTAATATTGGCCCTAACAACTTCCAGCTGTGTGACCTTTGATGCATATCAGTATTTTGTTAAAAAGTGAAAAATGTATTAATATGAGGTAAGAGTCAACATCAATATTCCTAGAATTACGTGGAAGGAAATAGAGGGGCCTTTGAACCAAAGACTGGCTAGGAAAGTCAGGCCCAGGAAAGTCTTGATAGAGTAGACTTTTACAAATAGATGATTGTTAGTAAAGGAAGCAAAATGAGAAAGTTTTTCCCTCTGAAAACGGTAATAATAGTAGTTCTGACTTTAAAGGGATGTGGTAAGATTAAGAGTGGAGTGTTGTTAGTGGGTCATGCATTATCTTATTTGATCCTTTCCACAACCCTGTGAAGGCAGTGCTTTTTACAGCATTAAAATAAATCATTCCGGTGTACACAGCTACTGTTATCTGGGACAAGATTCAAGGCCAGTCTGTCTGAGAGTACTGAACCTTCTGGCAGACAATAATTAACCATTTTAGATTTCACAATTTTCCAGTGGTTACTAAAGGTACGCTCTGACACACTGTATATTTCTAAGTGAACTCTCTACCACAAAGGAATGTCTTATTGTTGAGCATTACAAAGAAAAATAAGAGTATGTTAACAAATACACTGATAGAAAAAAAATTAAGAGGTAAGAAGCAGTTACAGTTAATTGGATCTTTTGCCTTTGAACTTCAGCCTCACTAAAAACTTCTAAAATGTCCATGTTTCATAATAATTAATCAAAAAGAATATAATCCTTTTTCAAGTGGAAAATATAAATAGACTTGAAAAGTTAGTGACAATGTGATTACCCAGGATTCCCCATACAATTACTTAGGAGAATACTAAGCCCATAAATACTTTGATGGCTCTTTTTTCTTAATTAAATTTTTATTTTTTATATTAGTCACAGTTTATTTACTTTGTATCCCAGCTGTAGCCCCCTCCTTCATTCCCTCCAAATCCCACCTTCACTCCCTCATCTCCTCCCTGCCCCTCTCCAAGTCCACTGATAGGTGAGGACCTCCTACACTTCCATCTGACCCTGGCTTATTAGGTCTCTTCTGGACTGGCTGTCATGTCCTCCTCTGTGGCTTAGCAAGGCTGTTCCTCCCTCAGCGGGGAAAAGGGGGTCAAAGAGCCAGCCATTGAGTTCAAGTCAGAAACGGTCCCTGTTCCCCTTACTAGGGAAACCCACTTGGACACTGAGCTGCCATGGGCTACATCCAAGCAGGAGTTGTAGGTTATATCCATGCTTGGTCCTTGATTGGAGAAACAGGCTCTTAATGGTATGTAGACTTAATATGACAATAGTAATTAAGCTAGTTGTGTCTATAGTCATCAATACTATTTCCTGAGTTTTCGATTCCCATTTATTCTTCCACTATATCAGACAAGGAGTTAGAATATGTAACAAAAATATTTAACGGCATCCCCCTCCCAAATAAAATATGATTCCGTATCTTCACAGATAGTCATCCCACAAGTCAATCAATTAGGAAATATTACACACTAAATGAACATTGTGCCAAAGAAAAACCAAGCCAAGCTCATTGTGGTTACAGTTCACTGGTGGTGGTTTGCTTAAAAATGGCTGCCATAGGTTCATATATCTGAATGTTAGTCATCAAGGAATGACACTACCTAGAAGAATTAGGTAGTGTGGCCTTGTAGGGATAGGTGTGGCCTTGTTGGAGTATGTGTATCACTGGGGGGTGGACTTTGAAATTTTTGAAGCCTGAGCCAGGCCTGGTGGCTCTCTCTGCCTGCTGCCTATGACTCCAGAGGCAGAACTCTCACTATTTCTCCAGCACCATCTCTCTATGCATGCCTCCGTGCTTCCCACCATGATGATAATGGACTGTACCTATGAACTATAAGCAAGCTCCAATTTGATGCTTTGTTTTATAGAGTTGCTGTGGTCATGGGGTCTCTTCACAGGTATAGAACATTGATTAAGATACCCGTCTACTCATTAAACCATGGTTCTACTTCTTTGCCATCATCTTGAGGATAAAAATGAAATGTAAATGTCATATATTAACACCCCCAAGGAACGGATAATCTGGTTTTAACTTTGTTAACTGAGAAAACATGATCTGTAGCGTAGGGAAAGTATATACAAACTTAATATGGATCGAATGTAACTTCTAGACTAAACAAGGTAGGAGCTTGCTAGACAGTGCCGGAGACCCTGTAAGGATGGGTCAGATTCTACATTCAGAAAACGACTGGGGATGAACAGAATCTGAGCTCATCAGAAAGCAAAGGCAGCAGCAGGAAAAGCTGGGCTGCCTCTGAGATACCATTCACATTTCTCCATTTGAGAACACTGCGCTTTCACTGCCTTCTGATGGCAGTATACATAATGATTCAAAGCAAGCAAGAGGCTCGACACCCTCAGTGATATTTACAAAGTGTCTACCCTAGAGAAGGCGCTGTGTGTAGTCCTCAGTGGTGGAATCATTTTCCTCTTCCCGTTCCTTTGGTGTTTTGTGTAAATCTTTGCTGCAGCAGACATTATTTCTACCTTGAATCCAGATATTCATTTTTCCGCTACCTCATCTAATAGGCTGTAAATGCCTTGAAGGAGGAATCCAAATTTCTCTTTATTTGCCTTCCAGTACACTGCAGCCAGGAAGTAGTAAATAACTATTTGCAAATTTAGCTTATGGCATCCTAGTGCTTGAGGAAGCTGTAAGCTTTGACTGTGTCCACCCAGAGCCCGGAGTTTCCTCAGCTCATCCCTACAGCTAAGTAGGACCAGGTAACTGAGTAGAGTATTTTAATATCAATATAATTCACAATGTAACTCGTTTATTAAAAAATATCCAAATCACTAAAATGAATATTTTAGAACCTTGTCATTTGAAGTACATTAATTCCATCACTGTGATATATCACTGTTGAATAATTTATCAAAACTATATAAAAAAAATCAGTTCATCTAGCTCTGTAACTTTTTTCCATAAACCAAGGCATATACAATTTTGAAAAACTGTTTTTATTTAGTTGTAGTTCATCACATCACATGTGAATTCCAGTCAGTTGATATGTATGCCCTGCATCTGATGAATATTACTGGAACAGAGGCATTTTCATATTATCTCATGTCAAAGGGTAGTGTGACAAATATAAGACTAGAAGGCAGCGGTGGCTGCTGTTAACACCAGAAACAGAGAGAAGCAGAGGAAAGAAAGAGTGAAGAGCTTCACTACAGACACATTGGGAAATCCTTCTTCGAACTGACAAGTTCAGAAGCCATGATGATTAGTCAGTGCAGGACTGAGAGAGAGAGCTCGTCAGACAGCCCTGTCCCGGACTCAGCACCACAGAAGACAATGTCAGAGCTGCAGGGCAGCAGACTGGCAAGAAAATAACCCGAGAGCACACTGAGGATAGAACACTGAGAAATCGGCGAGGAGGACATTTCTGTAGGGGTCATCATTTACCCCCTATTCAGAAGCAAACACAACTCAGTTTGCGGGGGGGGGGGGTGTTCCTGCTGCAGGTGAGAGGTAGCCAGACAAAGAAATTGCTAGCTGTGGAAGGTATTGTAAGCAGTTGATTTCTCTACAGAGCACAACTCCCTAATTCTGGGGGTCAGTGATGATATTAGCTTGCATTTGTTAAAAAAAAAAAAATCAGAAACTTTAAATTAGGCAACTCAGATGAGCTCTGTTTACTCACATGAACCTTTAAAGCGGTGGTTCTCAACCTTCCTAACGCTGTGACCCTTTAAGAGAGTTCCTCACGCTGTGGTGACACCCAACCATAAAATTATTTTTGCTGCTATTTCGCAACTGTAATTTTGTTGCTGTTGTGAATTGTAATGTACATACCCGGCAGGCAGGATAGCTGATACCTGACCCACGAAGGGACCGAGACCCACAGGTTTAGAGCTGCTGCTTTAGTGGCACAAGCCTGTCCTGTGCTTGGAAAGTTTCCTAATTGAAGCAGAGAAGGTCAGTTGTCAAGTGGGTTAAGACAAGTGAGTGATTTGAGCGCCATTGCTGACTTTGCAGCTGGAGAAGGAGGAAGTACATTTGTGGAAGCTGAATACCAGGTCGTTCTAACAGCCAGCAGGAGAACCCACTCTCTCGCAGCAGCAGGCACTGAATCCTCACGCTAGAATCGGAGTCCCCCTGAGCTTTGGCTTAGGTTCAGGGCCCGGGTGCTATGCCTTGTGAGTCTAGCAGTTCTCGGTTCTCTGACAGGAAGAACTGTGGGTTAAGAAGTGTGTGCTTGCTTCTAAGTCACTCAAGTTATAGCAATTCCAGCACATACAGAAAGCTCATATCGGAAAGAAGCCTGTAATTGTGGACACATAGATGACTTAAAAGGAATTTGGTTCCTAACCTGTCCTTTACCTTTCCTCGCTGTTGAAAAGATAATAAAGTTTCACAGTACTGGAGAATTTGGCATATCTCAGACAGAGGGGGAGAAGAGCCGTAGTGATCTCTTTGAACACTGTTTGAAGAACTCAGCAACAACCTCTTTTTCAATACTGTGAGTCCAAGAATTAAAAAAAAAAAAAAGTGTGTGTTGATTGTTTTCCCATGTATGAATGTGTGTATGGATGCACACACTCTAATGTCTCTACAAAAACAAACACATAAACGAAAAACTGCACTATTTCTGCATTCAATTGTTTTACTCTGATAAATGTGTTTAATTGCATAGAGTTTCCTTGAAAATTGTCATCAAATTACAACTAATTTGATCTCAAATTATAATAATTGGGCTTCAAAGAAAATTGTAATATAAATGTTTTAGTGAGCACAAACATACACAAACACGCATGCATGGTATCTCCAAGATTTTAGAAATAGTGGCAACTAAACATGAGGATAGATAGATAGATAGATGATAGATAGATAGATGATAGATAGATAGATAGATAGATAGATAGATAGATAGATAGATACAGTTAAAACTAGAATAATTACAGAGAAGGGAGAAAGTTTTCTTTTTTAACATTTAAAAATTATTTATTCATTTTACATCCTTATTTCAGCCCTCTTCCTCTCCTCTCAGTCCTCCCATTATACCCCTCCTCTCACTCTCCCCTCTCCTTCTCATCAGAGAAAGGGGAGGTCCCCCAAGGGTATTGGCCTGCCCTGGCACATCAAGTCTCAGCAGAACTAGGCACATCCTCTTCTTCTGAGGCCAGACAAGGCAGACCAGTTAGGGAAGAAGGATTCAAGGGCAGGCATCGGAGTCAGAGAGGGCTCCCAATCCAGTTGTTGGGGGACCCACAGGAAGACCAACCTGCACATCTGCTACCTACGTGCAGGAGGCCTAGGACCAGTCCATGCATACTCTTTGGTTTGTGGTTCAGTCTCTGTGAGGGCCCATGGCCCACTTTAGTTGACTCTGTAGGTCTTTTGTAGAGTCCTTGACCCCTCTGGCTCTGTCAATCATTCCCCTAACTCTTCAGTAGGATTCCACAAGCTCTGTCTAAAGCTTGGCTGTGGTTCTCTCCATTATCAGGTGTTGGTGAGGTGTCTGAGGAGTTATGATAGGCTACTGTTTACAAGCATAGCAAAACAACAATAATAGTGTCAGGGATGGTTCTCTCCCATGGGATGGGTCTCAAGCAGGGCCGGTCTTTGGTTGGCCATTCCCTCAATCTCTGCTCCATCTTTGCCCCTGCATATCTTGTAGGCAGGATAAATTTTGGGTTGAAGGTTTTGTGGGTGGGTTGTTGTCTTTATCCCTTCACTTGAGGGATAAGGTCGTTCCTGGCTATAGGAGGTGACTACTTCAGGCTCCATATCCCCGTAGACTTCCTGGGGCCTCCCCTAGCCCAGGTCTCTGGCAAGTCTCAGAGATGTTCTCCACCTTGGATTTGTTCTCTCCCCTGCTGACCCTAGTCCTAATCCCCACCTTTGTTCCCCTCCCTCTCCCCTCCCCTACACAGTTCCTTCCCCTATCCACTTCCAATGCCTATTTTATCTCCCTTTCTTTGGGAGATTCAAGCATCCTCCCTTGGGCTCTTATTGTAACTTAGCATTTTTGGGTCTGTGGGTTATGGTTATCCTGAATGTTATGGCTAATATCCACTAATATCCACTTATACCATCCATGTCTTTTGGAGTTTGGACTAACCCACTTGGGATATTTTCTAGTTCCATCCATTTTCTTGCAAATTTCATAACGTCCTTGTTTTTAATAGCTGAGTAATAGTCCATCATGTAAATGTACCACATTTTCTTTATCCATTCTTTGTTTGAATGACATCTAGGTCATTTCTGCTTTGTAGCTATTATGAATAAAGCTACTATGCACATAGTTGAACAAGTGTCCTTGTGTTATGGTGGAGCATCTTTTGGGTATATCCAGGTGAGGTATAGCTGCATCTTAAGGTAGAATTATTGGGAGAAATCTTTCTTGATGATGATTTATCTCCTCATCTTCTCAATCTGGAAGATTTATATATTTCATCTAAATTATCTTTCTTAATAAGAAGAGCTGTTTATTTATCTGTGACTACACCCCTGAAGAAAATGGTATTATCTTCTTATTAAGAATAGTCTCTTGGAAAAGGATTGGGGTTTCTTGGCTTTCTCTATATGCTTCCTGCACTAATAAAGGTTTGCGCAGAAAACTGAAGCTGCAGTGAGTTCATGAGTGAGAGCAACAGCTGTTCCCTTCTAGGCATCTTACTGCTTCACATTTCCGCAACCTCAGGTCTTACATTCTTTCTTCCTCCATCCTATAATGTTCTCTGAGCCTTGAAGTAGGTGACAGAGTGATGTTGTTGAAGGCTAAATAGTCCATCAGCACTTATTCTTGCCATTCTAACAAGTTAGGGTGATGCAGGAAAGGGTAGATGAAGATGTGGGGTATAGACTGGTGGTTCATATGTTTCCTATCCACAGGAACCTGCTACATGGGTACAAACACAACAGGCTTGAGCCTTGGAATGCAGCCACATTTCCTAATCCTCCAATAAGTGCTCACATGCTTGTCACACACACGTCACTGCTTACTCCTTTGCTCTCACGGAAACCCACGTCTGCACTTCTTTTTGGCAGCTGTTAACCCTCACACCAGTCATCACTGTTCTTTTGAGCCTTCATGATTTTTTTTTTGTCTTCCAGCTCATGGACTGGCTCACAACAGTCCCTGGGTTCATATTTATTGATAAGAAACATATAGATTTTCTATGTCAACCCACATTAATACATGTTAAGAAAAAAAAGAGCCATTTAAGGAACAACCAAACTATTCCCAATAATAATACTTCCTCTGAAGGACAATTTTTAGATAAAATGCTGATGACCTCACATTGCATTTGTACTTGTGTTGTTAGTACTTGACACTTTGGCTTGTGAGGGCTATATTTTGAAGAGTCTGAAGATCACTGGGGAGGGAATCTTGCATATTCCCTTATCAGCCACCAACTTTCCCACTTACCTTCTACCTTTCTCAATTACAGTTAATCACTGACTGTAACTGGTGTAAGGAAAAACATTTTATATGAACATTTTTTTCCCACTTGATTCTGTTATGCCCAGATTACAAAGTCCCCAAAGACCACGAGGAGACCTACCATGTATGCAAGAACAAAGAGCTTTATTATGGGTTTAAGCGCAGACCCACCACCATCCAACACAGTGGATTAGGGCAGGAGCACCAAGTAACTGCAAAGCTGGGTTTTTACTATGGTTTTGAAAGTCACTTTCGTTCCTTGCAAGGACTGAACCAGATTTTCAGTTATGTCGTGATTGGTTTGCATTTAGCAGAAGCAAGCTTGGCATAAACTAATTGGTTGGTGCTGATCTAGGGGATGGGGAGGACTTCATGGAGTGCCCAGGTAACTAGGTGTGTCCAAGTAACTACAAAAACTGCTATAAAAAGTGCACAGGTAACAATAGCATTTTGACTAATTAAGCAAAGCATTTCTTCCTAACTTTTAATTTGATTGGTCAAGTTCTTGGAGACTTTTCAAGGCAGTTACTAGGTTATTGTTTCTGATTTTCAGGGAGGCTATTGAGTTACTATTGTATCTCGTTTATATGGACTATAGAAACATGGTCTAAGCAACTGTGGGAGCTTTACCAGGAAACAGCAACTCAGGCCTACAGTATCTTATGAAGCTGCTTCAGCACAGCTGCTTGGGCCCTTCATTTCCCCCCTCTGCTTGTAACTAATTGGACCCCAATCATGGGACCAATTGCTCACATGTTCTTGTTTAGGTGTTCAAAGGACCATCAGCTGGACTGAATTAATATGTTCTCTCCTAAAGGTTGTTAAAAGTAATAGTAATTGTTAAAAGTTAAAAGTAATAGTCAAATCAGCAAAGGCCCAGTTAAGGCAGAGACCAGAGTGGTAAGCCAGGGAGACCAGTTAAACATATTTTTATACCAGCTCTGATTTTGTCCCCCTTCTGTTTTTCAATCATGTAGTCTTTTTCTTGGAAGGCTTGTGGATTCCTTCACAACCCCAGAATGATCTGTTTAAAAACAACTCTTCTAGAGCTGCACATGGCCCTCCCTGCTGGAGGAACAGTAAGTGTAGGCGCCTTCTATTTTCTGAAGCCTCGGCGAGGGAGGATAAGGATTCTTGCATGTGTGGGCCATGGGCTTTCTATTTCTGCTAAGTCCAAGTTGATGGTGGCTCGGGTAAACTTATAAATTTTGTCCTGGAGGACAAGGGCTGATACCCCAGTCCCAGTTCCTTCAGGGATCCCCATTCCTACCAGTAAGAAGACTAGTATAGCCCTGACTAGCTCCCATTTTGTCCTCATAGGCGATTAGGTCATTAGAAGGCCTCCTCAGGCTGGTAAGGTAGCCTAGGCATGAGTTGGACCATGACATAGAAATCTTGGCTCCAGGTAACGATGTGTGCATGTACACATGGAGCCAACCGCAAGAAGCAAGCACACCGTATGTTTTCACAGGGGTGGGGGTGGGGAGAGGGAATCAAATATCGGGCAGAAATAGGTGGCATCATAGTGGCATTACAGAACTGGGAATAGGTCGTAGGAACATGCCAATGGTCGTCCAGTAAGTGTTATTGTTTGTCCTGCTTGCTTGTCATGTTCCTGACATGGGCCCATCCCGTAAACCTGTAGTCATTTGCCTTTGGTGTGATACTGGATAGGGACAGATGCCAGCAGTGGTTTTAGGTTAGGTATCTACTAAAAATCTTAGAGAATACTTCCCACATGAGGAGGGTCTAGCGTAATAACCTACCAGTAAATATTAGCAAGATTTTTGTGTGCATGTATGTGATGTGTGCATACTCATTCATGTGTCTGAGAGCAAGTATGCATGTGCCACGGCATGAGTGTGGAGACCAGAAGACAACCAGAGTGTCAATCATCACCTTCTACCTTGTTTAATCCAGGTTCCCCTTGTTTGTCAATCCTGTATCCAACAGGCCAGCAGGCCCACAAGCTCTTAAGACTTCTCCTGTTCAACTCCCATGCCAACACATGAGTGCCAGAATTACAGACACTACCACAACTGGCATTATTTGGGTTCTGTATTAAAACTCACATCCTTTCTTGCTCAGCAAACAATTTACTCACTAAGATGTTGTTCCAGCCAAATTTTTATCTATGAAAATATAAATGGCAAGTAGCACCAAGAATGAAGGTCTCATTAAGATAAGGAATCCACAAATTCTACAATGGTTAAGAAAAAACCTGGGAAGAAAAAAAAAGTGAGGGAAGATCATTAAATAGTGGATTGAACTACCCAAGGACATTATGATGTCAGCTATGGTGGTGCTCAGAAGTATTCTTTCAGCCACACTGTTGTATATAAAATAATGTCGGATATACAATGTTTATTGTTTGTGCTGTAATTGTTATGGCAGTATTATTTAACCCACTATCTTAATCAATAAGGCAGAGATATCTGTTAGCTTTTATAACTGTTTTATAATACCTTAGGCTGGGCAAATAATTCCACCTATGTTATATCAATAACCTCCCAGCCCAAATCTCATGCCTTTCACCTCAACCCTTCAACCCTTCCTATCTGGGCTACCTTCCATCATAATCTTATAAATACTTGCTTATATTTTTCATCTTGGTGTTTCTCTTCACACCATTCTTGGAGTCTTTTCTTCTGGCCCATGTGGTTCCTTCTCCCTGCTAATCCATGGTGGGATCCTCCTTCCTCCTCTCTTCCTGCCTGCCCATCTCCTTCCAGTGATGCTCCTGCCCCCCCCCCAAGCCTGGAAACCTTATCCATACCTACCTCTCTTTGCCCTGCCCAGGTACAGGCTTTTTAATCAACCAATCAGGAATAATGTCTTAGGCAGGTTTACACAGCAAGGATAGGGCAGTAGCCAGATCTTGAAAGCCAGTAATTTAGCATCAAAATACAAGCCATACTGTTGTAGCCCTCAGATTTTCAGTAATTTTTAAATATGAAAAATAGTCACAAGTAAATTTACTTAAATTTAACCAAACATCAGAATCAAGACCACTTTATAGTCCACGCTAGTTCTATATTTATTGTTCTCTCATACATTCCATCCCGACCACAGTTTCCACTCCTTCCACTTTCCCCAAGCCCCCATCCACTTCCTCTCTACCAGACTCAATCCTCCTCTGTTTCCCTTCATAAAAGAGCAAAAGTCCCAGGGCTGTCAACCAAACACACCATAATGAGTTACAATAAGACCAGGCACAAACCCTGATAGAAAGGCTGAGTGAGGCAACCCAATATGAAGAAAAGGGTTCCAAGAGTAGGCAAAAGAGTGAGAGGCACACCCCCATCACTGTTAAGAGTCCCACAGATCTCATCAGAAGTGGCTGCATTGTCATCTTCTGTGGCTTGGTAAGGCTGCTCCCCACTCAGGGGGAGGTGATCAAAGAGCAGGCCAATCAGTTCATGTCAGAGGCAGTCCCTCTTCCCATTACTATGTAACCCACTTGGAAACTGAACTGCCATGGGCGACATCTGTGCAGGGGTTCTAGGTTATCTCCATGAATAGTCCTTGGTTGGAGTTTGAGTCTCTGGGAAGTTCCCTGTGTTAAATTATCTTGTTCTGTTGCTCTCCTTGTGGAGTTCCTGTCTTCTCCAGCTCTTGTTATTTCCCACTTCTTACATAAAATTCCATTGACTCTGCCCAACAGTTGGCCATCAGGCTCAGCATCTGCTTTGATAGTCTGCAGGGCAGAGGCTTTCAGAGGCCTTCTGTGGCAGGTTCCTAGGTTGTTTCCTGTTTTCTTCTTCTGGCTTTCAGAGGCCCTCTGTAGCAGGTTCCTAGGTTGTTTCCTGTTTTCTTCTTCTTCTGATGTCCATCCTCTTTGCCTTTCAGGATGGGGATTGAGAATTTTAGTTAGGGTCCTCTCTTTTGCTTAGTTTGTTTAGATGTACCGATTTTAGTGGGTTTATCCTATGTTGTATGCTTATATGAGTGAGTATATACCGTGTGTGTCTTTTTGCTTCTGGGACAACTCACTCAGGAAGATCCTTTCCAGGTCCCACCATTTACCTGCAAATTTCATGATTTCCTTATTCTTCATTGCTGAGTAATACTCCATTGTATAGATGTACCACAATTTCTGCATCCATTCTTCAGTTGAGGGGCATCTGGCACTTCTGATGAGACCTGATAGACTAAGATCAGAAGGAAGGAGAGGGGGACCTCCCTTATCAGTGGACTTGGGGAGGGGCATGCATGCAGAAAGGGGAGGAATGGTGGGATCAGGAGGGGAGGAGGGAGGGGTGTATGGGGGGGTACAAAATGAATAAAGTGTAATTAATAATAATAATAAAATAAAAATTAAGAAAAAAAGAGTCCCACAGAGCAGCAAGCTACACAACCATCACATGTGTGGAGGACCTAGCTCAGGCCACGCAGGCTACATAACTGCCACATCAGTCTCTGTGAGCCCTTGTGGACCCCAATTAGTTGATTCTGTGTATCATGTTCTCATGGTGTCTTCTACTCCTTTGGCTCCTACAATCCTTCCTCCCCCTCTTTTGCAGGGTTCCCCAAGTGAGGATGTGTGTCTCTGTATCAGCTCTCATCAACTTCTTTGATGGTCACTAGGTTAGGCTCTGGTCTAAGAGTACAGCTGTGTAACATTAGAAATCATTTCATTGACATTTTTTTTCTTTTTTTGCTCATCATGTTTGGTTCTATGCTAGGTCTCTGGGCTCTCCAGCCACTGGGCTAGCCATCCAAGCAGTTTCAGGTGTGGGCCCTCTCTTGCGGCATGGGCCACAAGTTGTGGAGTCTATACTTGTGCCAGTAGTCACAGGATTTAAATGAGAATGAGAACTCAATCAGCTAATATTCTTTCTGGGAGGTTTTTCACATTTTTCTTGCTGTAGACTGCGCCTTTAATGTGGGCTTTAATGTAACATGATGGGAATGTTAGACAGCTAGCTCTATCACTGAGTGGCATCTTCACCCCTCTTTTAATTTATTGTGAAAGTGTGACACTGAATTGATCAGCTGCCTTTGGACCCTTTCTAGTTCTGGGGTGCTCAGGTCTGAACTGAGTTTTACCAGTTTTAAAAATGCCATGCACATGAGGACCCAATGTCTTCTATAAATTTTCCACAGATGTAACTTGGTAGAAACACAAGCATTTATTATCTCAGTTAAAATGCAGTTCACCAATAGGGATCAGTGTTTTAACACACTCAGTGCTGATCCATAGCACAGTTGGCACGTGTCTGTAAGCTCACACTGGGACCCACAGGGCTGGGGAAGCCCACACAGGCAGATCCTCGAGGTTTGCTGGCTGGACAGTCTAACCTGTGTGATGAGCCTCAGGCTCGTGAAAGGCCCTGACTGAAAAAGAAGTATGTGGTAGTTGAGAGATGGCAACTGAGGCTCTCACACACCTACACATAGACACACACGCACGAATACATATACACAAATACGAGCCCACACACACAAATTAAGAAGTCATAGTTACAACTATGTTTACATGTGGAGACTCTAAATACATAGAGTTAAATGAGAACTCTGTGTAGGCCCTAATCTACTATGAGTGAGGTCTCATACGAAGGCTAAAGCAGAAAAGTATAGATGTCATGCCACATGGAGAAATCAGAACAAAGTTGACCTGGAAGCAGAAATGGTTACTGAAGAAAACATTCTGCATATGCCTAAATCCTGGATTTGTGCCTCCAGAGTTCTGTGAAGAGAATTTTGTTAGCCACTGAGTGTTATGGCAGCCTTAGAGAGCTAATTTGGGAAGGGGGTAAGATCCTATTCTAATTCAATAGAAGACAATAGAAGACGGTATTGGCAAGCTATGAACAAAGCTTTTCCTCACTGATGGTGCTCCTCTCAAGGAGACCTACTTTCCCATTGAGAGAGATTTACAACAAAGCAAGAGGCAGGGGGACTGTTAATATAGTCTCTGTCTGGAGAATATACTACTTAAATACATCAGCACTCAGGGGAACAAACTGAATTCACAGAATGAAGCTCAGGTGAGAACTTCAAGTTTTTATTATTATGCAATTTGCTTAGAAAGAAATAATATTAAAAGTGTTCAGTCCTCATTTTCAGTCACTGGCTTGTAAAATAGCCTCCCTTTCATTCGATTTCATTAACTTCCTAATTCTCACAGGTAAGTAAATTGACTTTAATAAGCTGCAATTCTTTACTGCCGATCCACCTGCTTACTTCTCTCCTCTTGGAAGAAAATTGGTCAATAAAAATCACTTTAAGTGAATCATAAAGACTTTTGTCATCTATTTCACAAAGAAAGTTCAGGAACCTCCTTTTCTTTACAGTCTTTTTAATCAAATGCTGAATTTTATGTTGTTTTAGCCAAGATATTATTATGGTGTTTGTGCCATTCAAATATCTGCCCTAAGAGCTTTACATTAACGGGATTTATACAGGCACTGCCAACTTGCTCATGGGAACGCTCAAGAATCTCAATGTAGTAGGATTGGTCAGAGTACCTTGTTCTGACAGGATGGCTTTCGAGCATTCTCAGATGCTTGACAGATAATTTAGGACAAGCAGGTCTTATTTATATTTCTCTTCCTAAATCCTTTTACGATTTTTCCTTTCAAGAAATCATAAGACCATTCTAAACTAATATCCATAAAAAATGTAAGAATTAGGGAGGGTGGGATGAGGAGGGAATGAGGAAGGGGCTACAGCTGGGATACAAAACGAATAAACTGTAATTAATATATAAAAAATAAAAATTTAATTAAAAAAGAAGTGTACCTTGAAAGTAAACAGTGGTAACTGTGAAAGCCATGATGGTGTACTACTACAGTCTCCGTCCAAGAAAAGTACCTGGTTTGAGGAAGTCTTCTGGCTGATGCCTGGCTGTTACAGGTCCCTCAGGACCAAGCCCCCGCTTCCTGCCAAGGCCCTCTCTTCCCAGGCAGCTCCAAGTTCAGCAGGAAGCCCAGTGATGCTATTCATGCCAGCCATTTGCCTCAACAGGAAACCCAGCACTCTGCTTTCACAGCCTTTGTTCAGAAAGGCAGAGAAATCCATAGCCCTCCCCCAGCCCTCCTTCTGCCTCTCCATGCTGAAGGAGGAGACTTCTCCTTTGGAGTGAGCTCTCCTTACCTGCCCCTCTTGCCTGTTTTTATTGTTCATAGGTATTTTACCTCTTAAATCTCTCACTCTGTAATATCTGCTTCACAAGGAGCAAATTTGTTATGAGAATATCTGTCCAAGCCACAGGTAAAGAAAGGGATTAGAAAAAGGACTGGAAAGATGGTACTTATCACTTCTACATTCTCAAAGGAGGCAGAAGAGGTCCATTGATGTCAGACTCAAATACAGAAGAATATGTCGTATGGGTTTTGTGTTTGTTTCTTTGTTTGTTTTGTTGGTGATTAAGACTAAAATAATTTATGTGAATATGTGAAGATAATATCTCAAAATAAACTAGTTGAATTAGAAAGGGTCCAAAGCCAGCTGATCAATTTAGTGTCGCTTTGTTTCACAATAAATTAAAAGGGGGCAATGATGTCATTCGGAGGTAGAGCTATCTAACATTAAGGATAATTACCTTAAACTATCCTCATTGGAGCAAAATGTGCTCAGATTTCAATTAAGGAGAAAAAGCATATAAAATAAATAGGATGACGAGAGATTTAGAAGAAATTTTCAAACAGTGGCTTGATTAGCATTATGGTTTCAGAACAAATTTTTGAGCCATTATTCTCATCTTTTCAGTGATTGCTCTCTTTCTCATGTTGCCTTTAAGTTTGGAGAGTGTGCTTGAAGAAACAATTCTAGCAGGGGGTGTCTCTTCTTTCCTGGCATTTTCTGATAAACTTCTGGCTATGTGTCCTGGATATTTCCTCCATACAATGTCATGCTGAGATTTCTGTCTCCTCAGGGTTTAACTGAAAACAGATGTGCGTTGTGTTCTTGCTCCATTTCCAAAGCGGCTGTCCTCCATGGGGCTTCCATCAGTGGTAAGGGTACAGTTTTCTCTGCAGTGAGGAGCACCTTGTTTGAACCTACTCCTCTATGCTTCATTCATTGAACTCAAGTTCAGCAGCTCTTCCTCAAAAGTACCAATGCATTCTCATGTTCATTCAGAAAACTCTGCTTACTTCTTTGATCTTCCCCTCCCTTATTTTGCCTATGCCACAAGCTTCCAGGTGCCTGTGAAAGCACTGGCATTTTAGAACTGAGAAGCTGAAGAGAGGAGGATTCTGAATGCTGTTCTGGGTGTCTTTCTCCTGAGTCAGTCAGCATCATCAAAACCATCTGCTTTAAAGGAAAAGAAAACAAGAAAAATACCAAGAGAAGGGAAGAAGCATATTATTCTGCCACTTCAGCATGTCTAGACAATTAAAGCTTTAAAGTTCAGAGGAGACATTAGCTGTTTCTTATGCAAGTCTTTTCCTGTCTTCTCTATTACACGAGCCTGACAGATGGTCAAACAAGCTCCGTAACTCAGTGACAGATATTCACTTTCTCATCAAGTACATTCTAGAGTTCTCAGACAGTCCATCCACATAATGCATAGGCAGCTATCTGTTTCTGTCATGGGACAATGGACATTTAAACTGGTCCCAGACCTGAACACCAGACAGGCATGGCCCAGATAGTCTCTATAAGCTTCACTTTCTTCATCTGCAAAATAGGTATGCTAATACCTATGTTTTAAAATAACAGGGAAGATTAAGTGAAATGAATGCATGTTAATACCTAGTCTTTTGTCCTGTTAGGTGTTGGCAAATTTTGTATACACTAAAATAATAATTCAATAATGAATATTCAGACTCATTTATTTGAACATGTTCTCATAAAGTATTGCTTAAGTACCTGTCTTATTCCAAGTTTTGGAATAAACTGACAATATAGCAAAGAATATAGCAATGGATGTATATATTGCCTCAAAGAAAATATGTGTGTGCAAAACTAACTTTAAATTTAACAAAAGTAAAAAAGATCTTTACTGGAAAGTATCCAGTTAGTAAAAGGACCTGCAGAGGGGAGTTATCAAGAAGTCTGCTTTCCACTGTATACAGAGAGGGAAAGAGAGAAGAGAGAGGGAAAAGTGGAGAAGATAGGAGGGGGAGAGAGAAAAAGAGATTGAGAGAGACTCTGTGGTATTTTGTTAAATAAAGAATAAACGTTCCAAAAATCTTCATCTATTGTCCATATCACTGTTAAGGGATGACTTTTCCCCCTGTTAAAATAAAGACCATTAAAAATACTTCTCTTTAAGATAGTTTTAAACCTAACAACAAAATATTTAAGTTTTTGTGAATTCTTCTTCATGCTCTATAAATCTTTTAAATAAAAATAACAGCTGCAACTGTGCACATTCCTTCTACAGTGTGTACATTCTGTCATAATTTTTATGTGTTGTTTATTTCCTTCTATAATGTTGACAGGGAAATATGTTCTGAAAGAAATCACAAGTTTTGGAAACCTGTCTTCAAAGTAATTTGGATAATTTGAAAATGTCTCCAGGTCTCTGCTGCTCCCTTGCTTCCGTCTGCGTTCCATTTTTAATGATGTCATTCTGCACTCTGGTTAGCTAGAAAGGAGAAGGCTTCGTTTGGATCGCAGTTGTCTTCCAATGTCGGGCTGCATCTGCTGATTTTTTTTTCTTGGTGGTAGAGATACCAAAAGGTAAAGAACATCACATAGTGAGAGAGCTAGAAGACCAAAGAAAGCCAGGGAGCATTAGCAAGGCTGAAATCACCCATATGTGGCAATAGAGGCTCAAGAGACTGTGGGAGGGGCCAGACACCTCTTTTTATAATACTCCACCTTGGAAGGAACTTACCTATTTCTGTAAAGCCAGCATTAATTCCTTTCTGAGGGCAGCAAGACAAGCCATATGCAAATAGTTGTGCTCCAGACTTGTTGCTATAGTAATGTACTCTAAAGGTCAAAGCACTATGCCTCTAAGAAGCCCTGTTCTTATGCATTCTGCCCAACTGGCCCTTAGCTCCTCTGCACAGAGCACAGTCACTTCCTCCTCTTTTGGTTCTTCACTCTGATTTCATCTCTCACACTCCCTTTCTTCTCCTTTGAAGAATCTGCTGGTGGACACTGCTTGTGTGTATCCATTTCAAGCAGGCATAGACTTCTGATAATTCAGGTTTCAAAGCCTCGGTGGTGACAGGCTTGATCCTCAGTGACTCTTTCCCTTTTAAAAAGTGGACCTCTTAGGATTTCATACAGAGCTCTGTGTCAGAGGAGCACATCTTAAAGAATATTCAGAAAGTCCTGTTAACTACACCACCCTAAAACACACACCAAGAATTCCTATACCCTATCAGAATCTCTTTCTTAAATCTCTGGAACTTGAACATTTTATCTGTTTGATATAATATGTACTGTAATCATTAAGTCAGATGATTGGCACATCACCAGAGGGGTTTGTCCATTCCCTAAGGTAATTCAGAATACATTACAGCTCAGTTTCTTCAGCTGAAACCAAATAAAGCTCATTGGCCTTTTTTTTTTTTTTTCTACAGAGAAAACCAAACAAACACAAAGTGGAAAGAGAAAATATAGGTACCACGGGTTGAACAGGGGAGATAGGAGCCCAATAAGGACCCGAGCTTAGCTGCACTTACAGTTCCATCTCTCTTCTCAGCCTCCCCTCTCGAGCTCTGAACTAAGTGGTGTCCTTCAGACACGCCAGCTGGACAATGGCACTAGTCACAGGACTTGTGTGCCAAGTAAGTACTTCCTGTCTCCACACATGCACCAGCAGCTACAATGTCGAGGGCAGAAAGTAACGAGGTAGGCACTTGTCCCTCAAAGAAAGAAGAAATGTCACTATCCCTCTGTGAATAGAGGTGGTTGTTTTCAGTGTCTCTCTTGAAAGCTTCATTCTCTGAAGTACACGCTATGAAGCCAAGGCAGATGCACAAGCTGGGAAGCTTTCCAAAGTCATCACAGAGAAACAGGGGGTATTCAGCGTTAGTGCCTCCATTTCTCAGCCTCAGTCAGCCTGGCTGGCAGCAATGAAAAGTAGGCAGCTGCCCAGAGGCTGGGTGGTAGGAGCCGAGCACCCTGACAGACACTCCTAGCCAGTTTCTCAGTTTGCAGTACTGATCAAGTTTCCCCTGGAAGCTGCACACGTCTCGCACAAGCGAAATGCCCCGCTGCTGAGAGGACGGCGTGAGCTTGTCTGGGTAAGAGATGCTCTGGGAACGTGCGAGCCTGGGACCTGCCACATTTGCAAGGGAGACACGCCTGAGCAATTGCCACCGTTACCCATTCCTGCACAGGTGGAGGGAGACACTGTGCGCGTTGATTGCTTTACCAATTTCCGTTGTGTTCTCTGACACTCCAGATCCTGAGAAACCACGGAATAAATTATGCAGACAATGTGTCCCCTTGATAGAATGCGGGGGGGGAGGGTAACAGGTGCCTCATCCTTGCCATCTACAACAAAACATTTGCTCATCTTAGAGGCTTCCTCAGCTCCAAGTGTGGAGTTCAATGCTGTTCGTGTAAGAAGGCCTTGAAGCTGGGTGTCTCACAGCCTCCTGCTTTTATGCCGCTGATTCTGACAGTGAAGTGGGCGACACTGCAGAGAGGCCAGCAGAAACCATGTGTGGGCGGGCTTAAGCAGCTGCTTGGAGATGGAACCCAAGAGAACGTGTTGCACTGTCCCTTGAAAACTGTCCCGAAGCAAAGGCTTTGATCCCTGGCAACGTGGTGGGAGGTGAGGCTGAGTACAGTAACTGGTACCCTTGCTGGAGTGCTGGCAAAACTGAGGTGGTGTGGTTCCTTGTCTCGCTGTGTGGGTTTCTCATTGTTCCAAGATTTCAAAGCATTGTAGCATTATGCTAGGAGTGCATCGTTGCTATTGACCTTATTTTGTTGTTGTTGTTTTGTTTTTCACCCAAGTGAGAAAAGAAGTGTGTTGTACTTGAGAAATGTTAAATTCCAAAATTCTGAACAAAGATCCCTCAAATATCTACTTGATCCTCATTTACATAAGCCTCCCGTTCCTCTGCACACCCAGGCAGGCCACTTCTCCCCACACAATAGCCGTTCTCATCTTTATGGTCCATTTCCACGTCTTTCTTCTCACAGTCAGCGATTCTCTGTATGCTCGCATCCCTGCTTATCCTTTGTGCGTCTACGGCTACAAACATTATCCTCATTTTCACCTCTGTAACAGGACTTTGAACATCCCTCCTCAATTATTCAGTTCCTGAATCTTACCTGTTCTCTTGACTTACTGTAGGTAACAGAAGGGCACCGTGCTTCCTTATTCTCTGTCTAGGCTTCCCGTGGTCATGAGAGCTTCCGCTGTAGCTTCGACCTGGGCTTTTATGTGAATAAAACCTGCAGTAGAGTGTTAGAAAATGTCAGGCCAGACATGGTGGGCCATGCACTTACCAAACAAGTGTGAGGACACGAGTTGGACTCCCCAGAACTCACATGAACCCAGTCACAGCAGTGTGTGTCCGCTATCCTTCAGCAACAAAAGTAGGGAAGGAATAGAGACGAGAGATAAGAGAAACAATAGCCTCCCTGTCAGCACACAGTCTCCCTGTCAGGATGTTCATCTCCTACCCCCGCCCCCACCTCCCTCAACCTCAGGACAGCTGTGTACTTTTCAGTGCAGCCAGCTAGGCTGGCTGAGTCTAAGACAGAAACTTTCTGAGAGACCGCCCATCCCACACTAAAGAATCAGTGCTTTGTTCCCTTAAAGGAGAGTCAGAGCAAAGGGGTAATCGAACCTAACACTAACCTTTGCTCCCATTGCCTGGGAACTCAGTGGTGACTTCTCTGCCATGGTTTACTTATTGTGTTGATATTTAGCTCTCAGTTTTCTTAATTTGCTCTCGCCTGCCCTCCCTTAATATTAGCCCACCCTACCTTCTTTTGTTGCCATTCCAACAGGCTTGCACTCCTCCAGAAATTCCTCCTCAGCCAATTTACCTGCTGAGCTTTTTCCTCTAATGCACTTCTGATGGCTTCCAGATCTCTGATCTCAGAGTCTCCCCTGAGCTTGGGCTTGTTTACCTAACTGAATCCTGGGTGCTGAACTTAATTTCAACTCACTGCACAATGAGTCTCACCCTCTTTTTTTCCCTTTAGTTAAATGTCACTGCCAATCATTCAAAAAGTCCAGGAACCGTCTGTCTCCCTTATCTCCTGATTTGGTTTTTAGGGTCAGTCAATTACATTATATCATATATTATTAGTAATATGATGTTATTATAAATTGCTATGAATTTGAGGGTTCTCAAATTTGACATACACAATTCTGATGAGCAAGCTGGGTGGGAAGAGAACTTTTTGAGATGTCATCAAGTTATGGCTAAACAAAATACCACGTATCTTTAAAGCATTGCTTAATCTTCTCCCAAAAACTAATTGTTTATATCCCATTATATATACTTCCTTTAAAAGAGGAAGATAACCAGTGTCTCCTCCTTGCTTAGCTTCCTTAGGTGTACAGATTTCAGTATGATTATCCTATATTCTATGTCTAATATCCACTTATAAGTGAGTACATACCATGTGTCTTTCTGCTTCTGGGATACCTCACTCAGGATGATCTTTTCTTAATCCTACCATTTGGCTGCAAATTTCATGATTTTCTTATTTTTAATTGCTGAGTTGTATTCCATTGTGTAAATGTACCACAATTTCTGTATCCATTCCTGCACTGAGGGGCATCTGGGTTGTTTCCAGGTTCAGGCTATTACAAATAAAGCTGATATGAACATGGTTGAGCAAACGTCCTTGTATACTTGAAAATATTTTGGTTTTATGTCTAGGAGCAGTATAGCTGGATCTCGAGGAAGCATTATTCCTAATTGTCGGAGAAAGTACCAGATTGATTTCCAAAGTAGTTGTACAAGTTTACAACCAGCAATGAAGGAGGGATCCCCTTTCTCTACATCTTCTCCAGTATGTATCCTCACTTAGAAAGGCAAACGGGATTGGCATTGGAAAAAGGAGAAAACAGGAAACAAGACAGGATCCTACCATGGAGGGTCTCTGAAAGACTCTACCAAACAGTGTATCAAAGCAGATGCTGAGACTCATAACCAAATGTTGGGCAGAGTACAGCGAATCTTTGGAAAGAAGGGGGAGATAGTAAGACCTGGAGAGTAGAGGAGCTCCACAAGGAGAGCAACAGAACCAAAAAATCTGGGCACAAGTGTCTTTTCTGAGACTGATACTCCAACTAAGGACCATGCATGAAGATAACCTAGAACCCCTACACAAATGTAGCCCATGGCAGCTCAGTATCCAAATGGGTTCCCTAGTAAGGGGAACAGGGACTGTCTCCTGACATGAACTCAGTGGCTAGCTCTTTGATTATTTCACCCTGTGGGGAGAGCACTCTTGCCAGGCCACAGAGGAGGACAATGCAGTCAGTCCTGATGAGACCTGATAAGCTAGGGTCATTTGGAAGAGGAAGAGGACCTCCCCTATCAATGGACTTGGGGAGGGGCATGCGAGGAGATGAGGGAGGGAGGGTGGAGTTGGGAGGGAATGAGGGAGCGAGCTAAGGCTGGGATACAAAATGAATAAACTGTAATTAATATATAAAAAATTTAAAAAGAAGATATAATATCTTTTTATTTGAGTTGGTTTTTGTTATAGTTTCATACAGGGATACTGAATTTATAACATTTCCACACTTCCCTCTCCTCAATCTAATTCTTCTTGAGTCCTTATCAAATTCAGTATATCCTGAAACACTCTACCTAGGAGGCTATCAAAGCAGATGCTGAGACTCATAGCCACACTTTGGGCAGAGTGCAGGGAATCTTATGAAAGAAGGGGGAGAGAGAAAGACCTGGAGAGGACAGGAGTTCCACAAGGAGAGCAACAGAACCAAAAAATCTGGGCCTAGGGGTTTTTTGTGAGACTGATACTCCAACCAAGGACCATTCATGGAGATAACCTACAACCCCTGCACAGACATAGCCCATTATCCATGTCAGTCCCCTAGTAATGGGAACAGGGGCTGTCTCTGAAATGAACTCGGTGTCTGGTGCTTTGATCACCTCTCCCTGAGGGGGGAGCAGCCTTACCAGGCCACAGAGGAAGACAATGCAGCCAATGTAAATGTACCACAATTTCTGTATCCATTCCTCAGTTGAAGGACATTTGAGTTGTTTCCAGATTCTGGCTATTATGAACAAAGCTGCTATGAATACGGTTGAGCAAATGTCCTTGTTGTATACTTGAGAATCTTTCAGATATATGCCTAAGAGTGGTATAGCTGGATCTTGAGGTAACACTATTCCTAATTGTCTGAGAAAGCACCAGAAAGATTTCCAAAGTGGTTGTACAAGTTTACATTCCCACCAGCAATGGAGGAGGGTTCTCCTTTCTCTACATCCTCTCCAGCATGTATTGTCACTTGAGTTTTTTATCTTAGCCATTCTGATGGGTATAAGGTGAAATCTCAGGGTAATTTTGTTTTGTATTTCCCTGATGACTAAGGACATTGAACATTTCTTTAAGTGTTTCTCTGCCATTCGATATTCCTCTGTTGTGAATTCTCTGTTTAGCTCTGTACTCCATGTTTTAATAGGATTACTTGATTTGTTGCTTTTTAACTTCTCGAGTTCTTTATATATTCTGGATATTATCCTTCTGTCAGATATAGGGTTGGTGATGATCCTTTCCCAGTCTGTAAGCTGTCTTCTCAGGAGCCATTGATTGCCTGTAGCTTTTCACGTACAGGGTGAGGACTTGTGAAATATCTTCCATCTACATACTCATGCTGGTGTGTGATGTCATTTTTTATGTCTTGTTACCATATCATTGAGATTTCATGGGTAGAGTATTGTTGGGAGTACACAAGATCATTGCACTAAGCTGCCATGGGCTACATCTGAGCAGGGGTTCTAGGTTATTTCCAGAGCAAAGTTTCTTTTAGCAGCTTTTTTTTTCAAGAAAATATTATGTGGAAACTCACATAAAGCAAATAAAATCACAGCTGGTCTTACTGAAGCATGAGAAAGGGTCCCTAAAGAACTGAATTTAATTATATTACAATCCCAGAAATAAAAGAAATAAACCAACAAGATAGAGAAATACAAGACCAGAAGTCTTTGGGAAAAAAAATGCCCCCAATGCAGAAATACACATATAACAAGCTGGATATGACCACTATAGGAAACAGAAAAAGAAAAATTTATACAATTTGAAAAAGATTGGATTCAGAATTTGAGCCAAGTTGTAGAATATCGTTCCCCATTTTGAAAAAAGAAAAAAACTGCTCTATGCCATGTTGCCACTGAGGTTTACCTCTGTGTCTCCGTCCTCAGCTGCTTACCTTGACTTCACTGAGATCTGCTTCTCAATCTCGTGCTGTCACTCTTGACCCTCAGTCACTGATCAGAACATCTTTCAGTGTCAGCTCTGAAAACCAGGGATTTCTAACTGGTTCCATTGCCTGTGGAAAAGGGGTCGACATCTACATCATTAGCCTACTCTCACCCCAGAAGCTACAGGATCTCTGCACAGCCCTCCCTCTTCTGTGTTTTTACAGGGTTGGAGCACTGAGAGATTATCCGCCTTTCAATTTTTCCTACTTCCAGATCCCTGTAAATATTATTCTGTCTGCCTCAAAACACCTTCATCCATCTGTCTCTTTTACACAGATTTCATGCCATCGCCTTTTCCTACAAGACTTTCCTAATCTTTCTCTCCTTAGGTAGCCTGCAGCCTTTTTCTTCCTGCTGCTAAAATATTTTGTAGATTCAAATGCAGTTGGACTAATAAGGCTGCATTTTAAATCAGTTAGTGACATTTTTCTGTACCATGTGTAAATTGTCATTTCTACATATGAAAGCTCAAGATGTTTTTAGCTTTACCTCACTGACACTGGGCAAAGCATATAACACCATAGAAAGTAAAGGTTTAAGAACGTAAGTTAAAATACAGCACAGAGGATGAACTGAAGATATAGTTACATACAGGAGAAAAACAGCAAAGTATTCAGGTTAGTGAAAAGCACAATGAGACAGAATAGGAGATTGTCAATGGAGAAAAGAATACTGGAAATCTCTAAAAATGGAACCTATAGGACTCCAAACACATGGGAATAGTTTATGACACAGTCAAACTTGAGCCCAGAACCAAAGATGAGGAATTTTACTATGCAGCCTTGAGGAGCTTGATGTTGTTTGATATGATCATTTGAGAGACAGACTGAAGGAGTTCAAGGCCAGTCTGACCTACATGAGGATCTGTCTATACACCATTATACTGTACCATCATCAGTCCTGAAGACAAAAGTCAGGACCCAATGGAGGCTCTGTAATAACTGGCTGTGTCATAGGTATCCCAGATCATATAGGAAGCCACAGTCAAGGCTGAAGGTCAGGCTGCTGATCTCTGACCTTAGAGACCTGAGACAAGGTGACTCTTGAAGCTTCATGAAGTGGTGATTTATTTCACAGCACCTTAGGATGAATGGCTCCAGTGCAGGAGACACTTTAACAGATTATTTATATGGGTGTATGTTTCTTATATTTTATACATACATAGATATAAACCATTTTTATGTTAGGAAATTAGGTTGTTAACTTTTTTCGTTTTTTTAATAAACTTTTACTAAATTTTATCTAAGTCAGATATTTAAATGGATTACTCTGCTTTAACACCTGAAGTACATTTTTTAAAAAAGACTATGCTAAACTACTCTGCTAAGCTTCATTTAAATAATGGTTAAGAATTTCTCCTTAAAGGTCACTCACTGTAGTAGAGGGAAATGATTCTAAACCGGGATTAAAAGCTTTAGGTGAGTTCTGAGTGGTTTTCCCCAACTCAGAATTAATGACTTGCTGCTCCCTGAAGATTCCATATCTAGAGGCAACATGCACCATCCTGCTGAGGCAAGATGCCCTGAAGGGAGCGGATTAACTCCCCATTCCTAATGAGAAGAGAATAATACCAACAGTGATTCTAATTATGTCTGGACTTAGGAGCTCATTTCTTCCTAGGAGCTAAAGGAAAGGACTGTATCTATGGCATAGTTTATACTGTAGGTCAGTGTAATTAGAACCACAAGTGATTAGAAATCTGCATTTTTTGTGTGCTCTAATGCCTTTGCTTTCTATTCCCAGGTTTTAAAAAAGAGGAATAAATTATAAATTATAGAGTTTGACATATAGGAGGACTTTGTGAAAGATGTATGTGTAAAGCCTTGGAGTGTAGATTTTTAAGAAGTTTTGAAGCTTTCACTAGGAGTGTCTGAGTCATTTACTAGGATGTTACCTGACTGAACCAATGTGAAATAAATTTATTTTCAAGGTTCCTTCCAGTAGTGTGAGTTGGTATTTTTCTGTGATAGCCTCTGTTACACCTTTTCCTAGTAAAAGGCAAAACACACGAATAAATAAGCGTGAAAGGCCATTATTGAGTGCTTCCTGTTTGCTAGGAAGTAAATAGAAGAGACCTGAATTGAAGCTGCACATTTACCTCTCCATATTGTATTTACAACACTGTTGCCAGGCTGATCCATTTCAATCTTAAGTCAGCTCCTCACTGTCCTTTTCTCCACACTCTGCATGGCTCCTACTCCACCACCAAGCAGAGGCAAGCACTGCTACTGCCCACTGGTCCCCAGTGGTCTGAAGATCCCCTCCTTCCCTCTTTCAGCCTCTCCAGCTTTTACCTGCTGTGTTCCACACCACACCTGCTTCTCTGTCTCACTCTCCTGGAAACACTCCTACCTCGTGGCCTTAGAAAGCTCTAATTTCCTCTTTCACATTATCTTACTGGCTGTCGGCATCCCCTTCCCTTTAAGCCTTTGTTCAGGTGTCACTTCATAGTTAGACCATCCCATCACATCTATATGAAATGTCAAAACCTTGCTCCACACTGCTTCAAAGAATAGTATTTGCTCCTTTCTAACATACTTCATCATTTGCTTATTGACTTCACCCATTTCTGCTATTTCCTACCTGCTGGAAATCTGCTGCTTATTGGAAAGTGTTTGTTTTCTGCTCATTGATGCATCTCTAGCACCGAAATATTGCCAGGAACATATTAAGTTCTCCACACAATGTTTTAGAAATATAAACTAAAATGTATTCACCTAGATGGACAAAGATTGAACATGAATAATGCGTGTTTTTCTTTTCTAAGATATAAAATTTATATATGATATTATCCTATGGCTGTTGCCATTCCTGAAAATTTACACAAAATCATGCTTGAGTAAAGAGAGGCATGACTCAAAACAATATGTGGAAAGGCAAATTAAAAAAAAAAAACCTAAAACTGAATATCAATACCAATAAATTACCAATTGAATCTCAATCATTTATGTTATTAAAATAATATACATTTCAAAAAATTCTTAAAAGAGCCTACATTATGTAGTAAAAATAGTTTCTTTAAATTTGTTTACAAAATTACAAATTTAATCAATAGAAACTAGAAAATGGATTAAAAATTGAAAAATATACAATATAAAAATGAGAAGAAAAAGTTTTCATTCCTCACACAGCAGTTTTATATATATCTTGTGTGTGTGTGTATAAACATATATATATATATACAGTTTTATATATATCTTGTAATAGTTTAAGTATAAAAAATGTTATTCAAACCTCCCTTGTGAATAACATACTTTAATATGTATTTGAAGAGTCTGTTGAGTTCCATCCAAGGGCTTAGTTTATCACAAGCTGACTGAAGACAGACATGTTCAGACGTTTCGTTTCACAAGTTCAACTTCCCGCATTGTCTCAGACAGACGTGACTTACCTTCTAGCAGACTGACAAGAGTGACAGCTAGAACTGAACAAAACTTCAGCTTGCTCCCTGCACCAAGGGAGTGCTGCCGTCCCCCCACTTCTAGTGATTTGCCTCTCTTATTTCAGCATTGAGCATGTTTGTTCTTTTGTTGGCTGTATATATTAGGGGCATGCAGTTCTGAGCAAGTTTAGTTCCTAGCATACTGCACACTGAGTTCATCCAGGCACAAGACCTGACGCTTTTCCAGTCCACATAGCAGGTAGATGTCAGCCCATGCACAACTTTTCTGAGTACAATTGAACTCTGCGAATTCACTAATCAGGTAATGAATATCAGCTACAAATTTGAGAAAACTTTCCATTTATTTAGGAAATTTAACTGGAGAAATACTGAGGACAGCTGAGGAGAGAAAACCCTCAGGCAATCTATGAGAAATCTTCCTGCTGGTTGGCATCCAGTTCTTAATAAGTTACATTGAGTTAGGATGACTTAGACAGAAATTAAGTTATTTACATGCTGTTGAAATTAAAGGTTTTGCTATTTAAAGAGTAAGGATATTGTCTAATTTTTTGCCAGTGTAAGAACTAGTACCAGAAAACTTTCTTTATGTTCTCCTTCTGGTAACCTATCACAGAAAAAAAGGAAAGAAAAGAAAGTTCTGACATGCTATTAGTGTTCATCATGATGGCTTCCTTGTGACCTTCCTAGGGATACATTTTCTCTCATGAAATTACTCTGAAATTTTGTTTAGGATGCATATCCAGTTTGTAATATTTTTCTGCCTAGTTTTTTAAAAAGAGGGAGTTAATGTGATAAAACTACACAAAAGCTCATCAGAAAAGGTCAAATAGGTTCAAGGAAATTAGTGCAATGTGCTCCATGATTATAAAGCACACCACTAGATTTCTCTGTAATTATACTTTTAATTCTAAATCAATTACATGGAGGATCCATATTAAACTATGAATGATGACCAATTAAAGACATCTTTAAATAGCATTGCCCTTCAAAATGAAATTAACGCTAATGAAAGAAGATGCTTTCGATTCTGTGGGAAAAAATATGATTAAATGATTACTACTATGTTTAATTGGTGAACTTGCATACCAAATACTTCTAAATATTCACATTTCTCATTTCTTTGGCAGAAGAGAAGAATGGAAATTAAGCGGCATCTCTCAAAGAAGTATATAGCCTCTCTTTAACCATGTTTTCTCCAATCTTCCCTATCTCCTGCTGTCATCAGAGGAAGATCTCTAGCTTTGGTGATTCTTACTCTTCCTGGGGTTCTGACTATTCTTGCAGTATGCATTTGGTAACAAAATAGCACACACACAAAAAAAAGATTAGTGTTCAGTGTTTCATGATACTCAAAGGTATTGGTATTCTCAGCTTTAGACTCAGGTAACTCAAGAAACAGGAACTCAATGACTGGCTCTTTGACCTCCCCACCCCCCAAGGAAGGAGCAGTCCTGTTAGGCCACAGAGGAGAGCTTTGCAGCCAGTCCTGAAGATACCTGATAAAACAGGATCAGATGAATGGGGAGGAGGTACCCCCCTATCAGTGGACTTGGAAAGGGGCATGGTGGAGATGAGGGAGGGAGGGTGGGATTGGGAGGGAATGAGGGAGCAGGACACGGCTGGGATACAGAGTTAATAAAATGTAACTGATAAGAAAAAAATAAAATTAAAAAAAAAGAATGATTAACGTAGAACCAGTCTTAGTCACTATTCTATTGCTGTGAAGAGCCACAGCCAAGGAAACTAAAAGAAAACATTTAATTTGGGAGCTTGCTTGAAATTTGAGAGGTCAATCCATTATTATCATGGTGGGAGCATAGTGGCACTCAGGAAGACATGGTGTTGGAGAAGTAACGGAAGACTTAGTTCTACATCCTGATCCACAGAGAGAGACACAGACAGACAGACAGAGACACACAAAGAGGCAGAGAGAAACACAGAGACAGATAGACATAGAGAGATAGACAGAGCACACACACACATACAGAGAGAGAGAGAGAGAGAGAGAGAGAGAGAGAGAGAGAGACTGGGCCTCCTATGGGCTTCTGAAACCTCAAAGCCCACCCTCAATGAAATATTTCCTCTAACATTATTATACCTACTCCAACAAGATCACATTCCTAATCCTTATAATTCAGGCATCCTTATAATCCATTCCTGGTGATTAAGCATCACAATATATGAACCTGTGTAGCTGTTCTTACTGAAATCCCTAAGTAACTTTTAAAGATTGCTTTAAAGAACTCACTTATGTAACTGGCTAGTGGTGTATTTGACATTAGAATGATTTTGCATAGTTACAGATGCTGTGTCTCCACTGTAAATGGACAACTCAAGGAATGTGGGTGTACGAGGATTTCTCAAACAGTTTTTGGGTTGTTTATTTAATTTGACTTACTGATTTAAAACTGCAGTGAGTAAAAAAGGGAGTCTTTAGACTCATGACCATTCCAGCTCAAACACTAGTGGGTTGGGTCAGGTTGTTAAAACTCTCAGCACGACATTTTTCTTAGCTAAAAAAAAAATAGAGAAACAATGTTTTCTATAATTGCATAGAGCAAACTGCACTCAAATGCGGAAGGATATAATGAAGTGTGAAATCAGTGACTATTTCCAGAAATGTAATCTCTTTCCATATTTGTCCTCTAACTCTATAAGAATGATCAGCCTAGAAGAGATATATTACTTGAACATTGAATCACATAGTAATCAACTTTTCCAAAGAAAATGGAGATGCAAAAATAGCAAATCCCATTTTTTTAAAAACATAAATACAGTGTTTTTAGCACAAATCATATTTATTAGGTAAAAAAAGAAATTTTTTAAATTTTTTTCATGTTTTTTTAACTTTTTTATTTTTTATTAATTACACTTTATTCATTTTGTATCCCCCCATAAGCTCCTCCCTCCTCCCCTCCCGATCCCACCCTCCCTCCTCTTTCTACATGCATGCCCCTCCCCAAGTCCACTGATAGGGGAGGTTCTCCTCTCCTTCCTTCTGATCTTAGTCTATCAGTTCTCATCAAAAGTGGCTGCATTGTCCTCTTCTGTGGCCTGGTAAGGCTGCTCCCCCCTCAGGGGGAGGTGATCAAAGAGCAGGCCAATCAGTTTATGTCAGAGGCAGTCCCTCTTCCCATTACTATGGAACCCACTCTTAAAGAAATTTATCTTAGAAAGAAATTTATCTTAAAGAACACATTTTTTTCCAAAGAATAATTACTTAACTTTATTTTGTTCAGCAACTAAATTGTAGGGCTAGACCTTCTCCAATATATGAAAAAGTAAAAAGAATCATCACTGAGCCATATTTTATAAGCTGAGAAATATGACAATCTCTACTATTACTTCCCATCCACTTACTTTATGGACCTAAACTGCGCATTGGTACCCTGAGACAGGAACAAATTATTTCCAAATATTATGCTTGCATTTTGATCCTTTAGCTTAGCCATAAATATTATATATAGCTAGTCTTTTCTCCTATAAACCCACCTGTCCTTGATAAAAAGTAAATGATTTTTGTTGAAGGTCAGTGTTAAATTCAGCCAGACTTACCTTTTTGTAAATCCCTGTGCTTGCTTTGATAGCTCACTTTTTATCACTGTGCAATAACCACTTTGGCCCCAGAATCTCTTCTCTTGATTTGATTCACAATACTGCCACCATAATGCAATAAATGTTAGGATCTGGCCATCTGGGCCTTTTAAAACATGGCATCCAACCATGTTTGAAGGAGGGCTCAGCTTGGTGTAGAAGCTGATGTTCACCTTTGAATGCATGCTGCCAGCCTCTTGGCAAACAGGCACAGCCTGAATCCTGAGGTATAAAGTGATGAAGGATGCATTTGTCATAATTAGAAAAATATCAAATATTGTTTATTCCATATTTTATGAGTTGTGGAAGCATGGGGGAGGGGCTTGAAATGGACAAGAAGCTGAAAAAAAAATCTGGCAGCCGATTAAATGTGAGCCAAGGATACTCTCTCAACCCCGTGACTGATTGTTTCTCCTATACTCAGTCTGTGTTGCAATAAAAGAAAAATTCAGTTTAGGGTATACAGTACCGTGGGGCTGGGGCCTCCACAGAGTCGTATGCAGCAGAGCTGATGGGGGAAAGGTGATGCAGAGGTTGCGATTTTCTCTCTCAAAACCATCACTTCAGAATAGGCCAGAGTGGGAAATGCACCACACCTCCAGACCGCTCAAGTCCTGAGAAGCTGGCATTCCTTAGAGCCCAAGCACGCCCGGCCCCCGAAGCTCTTTTCCATATATCCATTTGGAACTGACTTTTCTGAAGCAATTCCAAAGCTCTGATGTAGCAACCATGGTGTCAAAGCACATGGTGTGTACACATGCACAAGATTACTTCTTCTGGGTTTAATTTTAAAGTTATTTGAAATTGTTCTGTCATGGAACCTGAAACATACTTAGCATGATTGAAGATTCTGCTTCCAGACTTATGTTTTGGGAGATTGTTTTGCCACATTTCATTTTGATTCTCAAGTTAAATTTTGATTATTCTTTAAGAATATAAATATCCCACATCAAATCAGTGCTAACTTAAGTGAATCCATATAATAACAAATGAAATAAACTCTCAGAGAACTTTGCTGTGCTGATTCAGATTGTCAGAATTAATGATTGCCTCCATTTGTACGACTATTTTATTTCATGGCGTCATAAGAATGAACACCATCAGTATGACATATTCTAAAGCCTCTCATTATGGAGGTGGGGGAGGGAAGGAAGTGGACCTGGTGTTCCATGACAGCAATACTAAACTTAATAGCACCTACTCTACAAGTGTTACATTCATTGTTACTTTAACTTATTAAAAATATTATCCAAAACCAGTTAACTAAGCAATACAATTACTTAATCTCATGACATTATAATGTCTTGAGCATCTGCCTTTAGGTATCCTCTGAAGCAAATTCTCATTTTTATTTTAAAATATTATTTTTTATACTCACTCGTAAGTCGATATTAGACATATAATGTAGGATAAACATACTAAAATCTGTACACCTAAGGAAGCTAATTAGGAAGGAGGACTTTGGCTAAGATGTTCAACCCCATTCAGAAAGGCAAAGAGGATGGGCATCGGAGGAGGGAGAAAACAGGGAACAGGACAGAAGCCTACCACAGAGGGCCTCTGAAAGGCTCTGTCCAGCAGGGTATCAAAGTAGATACTGAGACTCATAGACAAACTTTGGGCATAGTGCAGGGAATCTTATGAAAGAAGTGGGAGAAATTAAGACCTGGAGAGGACAGAAGCTCCACAAGGAGAGCAACAGATCCTAAAATTCTGGGCACAGGGGTCTTTTCTGAAACTGATACTCTAGGACTACTCATCGAGATGGCTTTGAACCCCTGCACAGATGTAGCCCATGGTAGTTCAGTGTCCAAATGGGTTCCATAGTAATGGAAACAGGGCCTGTCTCTGACAGGAACTGATTAGCCTACTCTTTGATCACCTTCCCCTGAGGGGGGAACAGCCTTACCAGGCCACAGAAGAAGTCAATGAAGCCACTGCTGATGAGACTAAGGTCAAAGGGAAATGGACTAGGAGAGGGACATAGGTGGTGAAGAAGGAGGGTGGGATTGGGAAGGGAGGAGGGAGGGAGGTGCAGGGGAGATACAAAGTGAATAAACTGTAATTAATAAAAATAAAAATTATTTTAAAATGCTGTCAGCTGGAGAGAAAAGGCTCAGAAAGCTGGGAGCTCTTCCAGAGGACCCAGGTTTGGTTCCCAGCAGCCACATGGGGGCTCACAAACAGCTGTAGCCACAGTTCTAGGTTATCCAATGCCTTCTTACAGCCACTGCAGGCATGGCACATGGGAGATACATAGACAAGACAAAGGGCCTACATATATAAAAATAAATTAATTGAAAAACTTTAAATATATGTATATATTATTTTCTAATTTGGGCTTTGAAGGTCAACAGACCATTTCAGCAAAAAAAAAAAAAAAATCATTAAATATATATTTAACTCATATACTCACAGATCAATAAGGTGACTTTGATTATATTTTTATATTATGGTATCAATTACTATTCACTGTTTTCTAGGGCTATGAAATGATATTGACCTGGGATATGCTGTGAATATAGACATTTTTTTCTTCCTTTAAGAACTGTGAGACTCTTAGAAATTACCGATTCTATTTAGTTTGCTTAATTTTCTTTGTGTTTATCACTAAATTATCTCCAAACTTCCCCAAATTTGTCTAAATATTATTTAGATATGTTTATGTAATGTGTGAGCTATTCAGTGCATTTTATTCTAATTTATAAAGTGGTTAATAGTCATCAATTCTTAATTTCATTAACCAAGTATCTGCTCCTCCAGTCTTTTGAGGAAATGTCATCTGGATTTGCTAACCTATGTGCCCTACTCTAATGAAAGCCCACCTAAACAACTTGGCAGTTTCCCAGGCCTCCCTTTGTTCCTCATTTTCTCCATAATCTATGTCTTTCTTGATTTACTTCTTCATTTGATGGGACACAGTCTTGGTGTACACAGGAAAAATATTTTTGAGCTATTTATCCTGGATATTTGCTTATTCAAACTTGGCATTTTTCAGTCTTCTGATTCTAGATAAGGTGTTGGTTAATTTCCCGTCTGTGACAAAATGGCGGACAGAGGAAAGGAAAGGGTAGTATGAGCACGTGTTTCAAGGGTGTAAGTCCACTCAGTTAGAGAGGGCATCTGAGAAGAGCAGGTTCCTGGTGCAGGCACTGGGAGGCGCTGCTGACACACAGACAGACCGAGAAGCCACGTGTGCGTGAGGGTGAGAGTAACCCTCCTAAGCGTCCCTGTGTCCACGGGTTCTAGAACCTTCCCCACACAGGCCCACCAGCAAGAGAACAAGGGTTCGCATGAGCCCCCTAAAGCACTGTGCTGTTAATCTGCTGCCCAATTCCCCCTTTTATCTGTACTGTAATTATAAATACTTGGGCACAGAACTTCCCCGATTGTCTCTCTGATTTTATCTTTTTTCTTACTTTCCATGTCTAAAGAAACAAAAAACAAACAAAACAAAACAACACCAACAAAAAAAAAACCCTTCTGGAATATTTTTTCTGACACTTCTAAATTAATGCTTTGTTTACATGTTAATATTTTTATATATAAAAAGTTATCTTTCCCTCAAATTTTCTCTTCATTGAATTTTTTTTTCCAATAAAAGGTTGATGTTTAATTATGGGGAAGGTATGGGAGGTTGTGCATGTGGGTGTCTGAAGAAGCCGGAAAAGGGTGTCAAATCCCCTTGGAGTGTGAGAGCTTGAGGAGGTTATAACCCAACCCGCAGCATCTCATAACCTGACCCTCTGGAGGAGCAGGAAGCACTTTTAAACGTTGATTCATCTCTCATGTCCCTGTTCATGGCATCTTATCCTTGCCTGATAGAGTATTTTTCTCTGCTTTCTTCACATTTGAAGCTTAGTTCTTTTTCTCCCAAAGGAAGTGCTCTCATCTTCAGGGTACCCTATTGTCCATTATGTTTGTCTCTATTTGCTGTGGCCTCTGTCCTCGGTCACAGCGCAGTGGTTTTAATAAAATCCCTAATACTCCTTTCAGGTACATACTTACAAGTTAGGAGAGGAACTAGTCTAAAGGTCCTAATGTTTGCTGTGTTCTGAGTCCTACGATTCGTTCACACGGGCGATAGATGTTGCTTGGCTTTCTAACTGGGCAGATACTCCTAAAGATAGTCTCCTGGTCTCCTGGTTGGGGGGGGGGGTAAAAGGAGGTGGTCTTTATACCTTCAAGATTGTATGTTATCTCTTGAAACTCTTCTTTATATTTGAGTGGGATTTGAAGAGGAAACCAAGATAGTTCTGCTTGTTTAAGGTTTCATTCTGAATGATAATTCTTGCATTTCTATATAGTCTTGGCAACTACAGCACAACTAAAAAAGGACAGTTTTGATCAATATGGCCAGGAAGCTTCAGCTCTGCTGGCTAGCTTTCACAGTGTTAGAATGTGCCACATAGTCTACAAGGGGAGAAAAACAGTTAGGGTTTACCCAGCTGTAAACCCTGTAAACTATAACAACAGTGGGCTGGCATGGTATTCTCAAGGGCCCAAGCGTAATACGAATATTACAGGGATAACCAGCCACTTTTACATTGGCTCCACAAGACAGAGCTCATGCCAGGCACTTAGGTTAGGGAAACTGTGGCTGGCTAGGTCATTGGCCTAGATGAGAACGCAATACCATTATTCTGCTCATAATAAACTGCTCCCCAAATTCTTATTTTATATCCATAAATATAATGTGTCACTCAACTCTCATGAGAGAAGTTTCCTTTTACAGTGCATGACAACTAATACAGAGACCCACAGAGGACAACACTACACATCCAAGATGTAAAACAGAACAGGAGAACATTATATATCCAAGATATATAATAAAACATGCTTTACATACTGAAGACTGTTTTATTAACAAACAAAACTAAATGCTCTCTCTTCTTCCTGCTAGTGAAACATGTACATACTCTTGAAAATTAAAATAGTATTCATGTAAAGATGAAGTTCACAATAATTTAGATGTGCACTGTATTTATCCTCTGTTATGATGTGGTCAACAAATACTTCTTGAGTAACCACATGTCACTAATAATAATTGAGATCAATGTTTGTATTTTACTACAAAATACAACTATTATAAAATGCAAATCAATAATTTAGTAGGAATGCCTTCTATATGAATGGTCATATGTTGAGGTTTGTTAGGTCCTAAATCAAAAGCAAATCAAAGTAAACATTTATTCTGCTTATGTGTATCATTAAATACTACATTGATATATAGACTGCCTCATTTTGTTTAAATGTAATAGTGCAAATAGAGTTTTAGCTTATTACTTTTATAGAAAGCTTCATCAGATTTCTAAGGAAGCCAGAAAGCTAATTATAATGCATTATAAACTTGGCTAGAATTAGGCTACCATTATTAATATATCTTTTAAGCAGAATTATGCTTGAAACCACTAGATATTGATAAATCAGACTCAGTTTTTCCGGATAGTGCAATATTCACTAGTGATGTAATATTAGATATTTATTATTTTTACTTGGATGTTTGACCTGTACTATACAGATCAGTAGACATCATCATAGACATCCCCATTTTTCCGTTTTAGAAGCAGAGCATCTGCATGTAAAATGGGGCATTCCTTAGTAAGCATTTATATAGACTGTAATGGGTTCATTACGAGAAAAACGTGCTATGTTTCAGTTCAGATAGAGTTATTGAAAGGCAAACTTTCACATAAAAGATAGCATATTTAATGAGCATACAGAAATATATTACATTTATTTATTCAGTGTGTGTTAACATGCATGTGGAAATCAGAGGACATAAGAGAGTCTGTTCTCCCCTTCCACCATGCAGATTATAGGAATTGAATTCAGGCCATCATGATTGGCAAGCAAATACATTTCCTTGCTGAGCCATTTCACCTGCCCCAAAGGGCTGGAGAGATGGCTCAGCATTTAAGAACACTGTCTGCTCTTCCAGAGGTCCTGAGTTCAATTCCCAGCAACCACATGGTGGCTCACAACCATCTATACTGGAGTCTGATGCTCTCTCCTGGCATGCAGTCAGAGCACTCATATACAGAAAAAAAAAAATCATATGCTAGGGTGGCTAACTCAAAACTAGGGAGGGTTCCTTCCTTTAATTATAAATATTTACCACTTTCTGGCTTTTTAGTCATGTGCATACATTAATTAATTGGAATTAAGATAACTGCTATTTAATCAGTGTCTTCTGTGTGCTGAGTTTTAACACTTCTCTTATTTGCAAGCAGGAGTGTGTGTTTGTGTGTGTGCAGTGCACATGCGCCTATGTGCAGGTATACACAGAGGCAGAAGTGTTCTGTGACCAAACATGGTTGGGGATCTGAGCTTAGCAGATCTCCAAGGTCAGAAAGCACCTGAGGAATCAGGAATCTCTAAGCCATCTCTCCACCACATACTTTTTTTTTTTTTTAAGCATTGAGTCCAGATGATGATGTTGGCATGTGCAGGGTGAGGAGCCATCCACCAGAACATGGACAACCTAGGAGGAGGAGCATCCCTGACAAACACTGACGATCCCTACCCAAGTAGTCATCAAGTGAAATAGCTCCTTGGCTATGTGTGTGGTTTCACAAATACTCCCCATTCATACTAAATTAAATTTCCGACTGGTTTGATCTTATTCAGATCTTGTGCGTGCAGATACAACTGCTGTGATTTCATGCATACAGTGGCCCTGTCAGGTCCATAATATACTGTTACAGATGAGTCTTCATCAACATCTGGCTCTTTCACCTACTCTTCTTCACTGATTATCCCTGTGAGGGAAGAGGTTTTCCATTTAGGCCTGATCATTCCACAGTCTCTTACTCACTGAACGGGGACCAACAGTCAGGCTCTTATCAAGCTCTATCTACTGCAGAAAAGAAGCTTTAATGATGGGGGTTGAGAGCTGCACTAATCTGGCAGGACAAGAAAGCAAGATTTGCCAAAGAGTTTTAGAATGCTTCATTAATTACTTGCTTATAGAAACACTATTCGTTTATTCCAACTATGCAGAGTATCAAATGCAACAACAACAACAAAAAAAAAAAATGAAATGCCGTGGCGAATAGTATTGACAGTAGCTGATAACCATTGAATGTCAGTTCAGTGGGGGTGTGGGCTGGGGGGGGGACTTCTAGAGGCTGCCTATGCACAGTCTTCCCCTTTCTGAAGTTCCACTTACCTACAGTCATGAAATATCCAGCATACGTTTCCAGAACGAGACAGTTTGACGTTTTAAGTGGCACTGTTTTAGGCTGTTACAGACTATCACACTGTTCTGTCTTCCCTTGGGTGAGAATCTTCCAGCCCCTCTTATCATCCTAGTCATTTACTGCCTTTTCAAACACCAAATTCCACTGGGGGTGAGAGGGCATAGGAAATTCAGCCTTTGGGATTCAGCAATTTCAGACATCTGTCACAGTCTTTAGTCATATCCTTCAAGGACAAGGGGAGAGCCTGTATAGCATCTTCGGATCCTTTCCACCTATGTGGAATTGAGATCAGTGTTGCTCCAGTTTCACAGTTTGGAGGAGTCTTGGGAAAGGGTGCGAGGTGACTAAAACCTAGGAGGCAAAAATCCAAATCCCACAGTGGCTATCTCCACAGTGTGAGAATAACAACCTGAGAAACATTGTGATGCAAGTTACAGAAAGTGACTCCTCGGCTATCCCTGATACCCACAGTTCCCACCTCAAAGTCCAAAGGGAGAGCTGTTTTCAAGGCTGGCTTACTGTGTGACACCATCGAAACCCAGGTTCTTTCTGTAAGTATTACAGATCTGAGAGGAAAGCCTTCCCCAATGTAAATGTTAGAGCTCTGAGGGCCAAGTCTCCCCACCATGGAGTGTCAGTGAGCAGAGCCTAGTGGCTGGAGGTCCTTAGGGGCGGAGTCTGGCTATTTGCTTCCCTCTAGGAGCCTATGCTTTACCTTTTCTTTTTTACTAAGAAAGATTGCCTTTTTAAAACAAGGTTTCTTGATGGCAAGCTATTAAAGCAAATTCTGCAAACTTGCTAGGCTACCTCTGTCTTCCTCATCTTTGTTGATATGCTATTGTGACAATGTCTAGAAGAAAAAGCTATGTCATTCTCATAGATACGAAGATTATTTAGGCAGGTGTGGCTTGACAGTCCAGTAATTTCAACTACTTGAGAAGCTGAGGCTAAAGAATTTCAAATGCAAGGCCAGCCTGTAAAACTTAGTGAGACCCTGGTACAAAATAAAAAGGAGGGGAAAACAAAACTAATAAAACAGAGAACTAAGATACAGCTCAATGGTACAGTGATTGCCTATTATGTATGAAGTTGTAGGTTCAGTCCCTACTACTGCAAGAAGAATGGATTTTATTAGATTAGATTAGATTAGATTAGATTAGATTAGATTAGATTAGATAAAGAAATCTGTTTCTTCATTTGAAATTTTCCTCTTCTTTGGTTGGGAGGAAGGGAGTTTAAGTCCTCTCTTACATAATTACTAGATAACATAACAAGCTTGCCTTTTTGTCAATATATGGACCACTGGGACCTGAAGGCTTAGCCAACTTCTCTGAGCCACACAGGGCCACACAGGGCCATACAGAAGGGCAGACTTTCAGCAGCCTCTCTTGTACATGGTATGATACAGAAGCTGCGAGCAAGGAGCAATCAACAGCCTGAGTTCCCCTCTCCACTGGGGAACTGCCATTTGGTTGAAATGCTGTTTCTTCACCACAAAATGGGGATAGTGTTATGCAGAGCTGTTTTGTCAAACTGACTGAATGACATCCTCTTCCTGGCCTCTATTTATAGTGTGTTTCTATCAAAATTCCATGCTCAGTCAGTGGCCTTCCTCGTAAAAGAACCCTCTGTCAATTCTCTTTGGTCCAGGACACACAGATAGCATGCTTCCCTGTCAGGATGCACAAACAAGGGAGAGTCATAATATATGCGTCCTTTTATTAAAAATAATATATGTAAAAATGCTCTGTGAATCACCAGGCCCTACACAACAACACAGGATGGGGATCATTTACCCCTACAGGACCCAATCCATCTGCAGGGCTGGTAGATTAGCCTTTCCTGGTAATGGATTAATGGCAGATGTGCAGCATTAGAAGCTGCATGGATCATTAACCCATGATATCAGCATCGTAGTTACAAAAGTGAACAACTTTATGGAACACATATTAGCAAGAACATTAACGAAATGATCAGGATTTAATGTTTCCTAATGAGCCATTATATCCTTTTTGTTGTTGTTCGTGAAGTAGATTTAAAAAGTACATCACTCTGTGGCTTAAAGATTAATATTGTTCTAAAGAGCCAGTGTCAGAATTTTTATGGACACGTGGGAACTTTCTTCCTCTGGCCTGGAAACTGGGGTTCAGATAAAAAAAAAAACAAAAAAAAAAAAAAACAACTATTTGAATTTCTCAAGAAGCCTAATCAAAATTTACCATCCTGTCTTAAAGATACACCTGATCTGGTAAAAGAGCTAGGAAAATTATCCTGGTTTCAATTCTAACCTAAGAATCACTGTAGAAAGAATTGTACATGGTGGCTTTCACCTATAAACCCAGTTTTGAGAGGATGAACAGGAGGACTGCCATGACTTTAAGGCTACATAATAATTGCCACAACTGCCAGAGTAATAGAGTAACTAAATGGCTCATCTATATAACCCTCTCTAAAACTCATGGAACATTGCAGAAGAGAGTTCAGAAAAAAAATGTAAGAGCCAAAGGATGGAGTGGGCACGATGAGAGCCAGTATATTCAAGATATGACAAGGCCATTGCACCCACAAACTGCTGCAGAACACTGAAAGGATATTAGGCAGTTAATGGGTTCTGGGAGAAGAAGATTTTCTTCAGAGATGTAGCTACTGGTGAGTTGCCTGTGTTCCGTGCATGCTCATACAATCAGCCACAGTTAAACTCAATGAGTCAAAAACAGTACATCATAGTAGATGGAGGACCTACTAAGAAGAGGAACTATGATGGGGGAGAAGGGAGGAGGAAGGGTAACCAGGGGAGGGTGAAATCCCCCAAATTCAGTATATACATGAGTGAAACTGTTGGATAAGAAGTAAAAACATATAAACACCACTGTTGTTAAATAGCTTTTGATCTACAGGTAACCATGAATTTTACCTCAAATGCAGATTTAACCAAGGTTGAAAATAGTTCCACACCCAGAATGAGAAGTGTAAAATATGACAACTGAGTAAGTCACGTTCGTTATAAATATGTTTCTATGTGACTGTAAGAAGTAAGCCTCATAAATGGAATAGCAAACCTTTAAAATTTACTGCACAAAAATAATGGACCTCCAAACCTTTGTGATAGTGAATCAGAAGCAAAATTATGCTTGAAAGAGCACAGTCCCTGACTTCTCCGAGTGGGTCTTCTGTAGATTGCTTCTTTGTTTTCTTCATCTGTGATCATAGATTTTTCTCAGGGAGCATCACATGCTCCTTACAATGCAGTCTCATCAAGGAGGCTATGGTAAAATGAAGGATCTTTCCTTGTCATGCTCCCTAGAGCTGTAAAGCTGCCTGTAATTAGTGCTAAGTAGCTTCCAAGTAGCTCTAGCATGACCCTTAAGGGATGCTGGCTTTATTGACTAAAGTCTAAGAAATAGAGTCAAATCAATTTGTTGGGTTTTAGACATTTTAATATATTTTGCTTAACCCATGTAACATTTCCCTTAATATATTAAGCCACTTTGTGTAAATGTGATGTTATTCGCATGGATATTATTTATTTTAACATGTGGCTAAAAATATTTAATTTGATAAAAACCCATGGCAGCTCAGTCTCCAAGTGGATTTCCTAGTTAGAGGGACAGGGACTGTCTGACATGAACTCAGTGGCTGGCTCTTTGATCCCCTCCCCCTGGGGGGGGGGAGAACAGCCTTGTCAGGCCACAGAAGGGACATTGCAGCCAGTCCTGATGAGACCTGATAAGCTAGGGTCAGAGGGAAAGGGAGGAGGACAGTCTCTATTGGTGAACTTGGGGGAGGGGCAAGGGAAGGGTGAGGAAGGGAGGGTAGGTTTGGGAGGGGGTGAGGGAGGGGGATACAGCTAGGATACAAAGTGAATAAGCTGTAATTAATTAAAAATTTTAAAAAACAAAACAAGGAGCATTTTTAAAGTAGCTTCACAGGACAATCTGGAACAGACGACTTTATCTTTTGATGTCAACCCTACTTCATTTGAGCATCAGATAAAGCAACCTTATAACTGTAGCCAGTCATTTCCTTTGCTTTTTCATTTTTTTGCTTGTTTTATGATAAAGTATTACCTTTAAACACTCATCTATGTTTTCTTTTGTTTAATTTCAGTTTATAGTTTGTGCTTACGTCTCTGATATGTGTGGATTTGAGTATTTGGTTTTTAAGTGTAGATGTCATTTATTTTAGTTGAGAACAGTGAATCATCTGAAAACTCACTATATGCCTCCCAGATACACATGGACATAAAGGCACACTCAGGCTGGGTATGCAACATCAGTGATCAAGAAACACCAGAAGGAGATCAGTAACACTTTGGTACAGCAAGTTCTGGGAGTCAAAAAAAAAAAATTATGCTGATGGATCTACTTCTTTCTATAGTAGGATTCTGATACATTCATGGCGAATTCTTTTAACCAAACAGAAATCACAGGAGCAGCCAAAAGGCGAGCAGAGTAATAGTGGCTCGGTGCTGAGAGCAAGGCCAGGTCAGGAGCATAGGTGCAACCACTCTTACTTCGTCACTGTAAAAAGACTCGAGTTCTTAACTGCTTTGTGGATAAGTGTTCAGCATAGGGTGGTCTTCAACACACACACACACACACACACACACACACACACACAAATCTGACACTTCATCAGAAACCGAAGAACCGCAGTAAGTAACCCTACTGCTAAACTGGGAATTGCCCTTTCCACTGGTGTTCTTTCCCTCTGCTTTCTGCCACCTCTTTGTGTCAAGCAGGAGTCTGGATGGTTTTTCTTGAGAACTAACCTTGAAGATTGTAATCCATCAATGAAGCCTTGGAAACTTCTATGATGAATTGGCCCAGTGAATCACTGTTTGGCAGTCAGCTGAGATTATGCTTTGTCTTTCATCTAGTATTTACTTGTTCTCAACTGATTTTCAGAAAAAAATAACAGCAAATAATCTGTCTGCCTCATGCTTTGTCTGACGAGCCTCTGCTCTTGCCGACACTAATATGTTATGTTCCTCCCATCATCTGAATGCATTTTTATCAGATACAAGAATTGTACTGTGGTTGGAGAGATGGCTCAGTGGTTTAAAACACTTGTTGCTCCTACAAAGAGCAAGGTTCATTCCCCAGCTTCCACACAGTGGTTCACATCCGTAGCTCCAGCTCTAAAGGATCAGATGATTTTTTTCTGTTTTCTGCAAGCATCAGGCACTCATGGGGTACAGACATATACATGCAGCCAAAACACTCACACATAGAATAAAAGAAATAAGTCTAAAAGAAAGCAATTGCACCCCCACCAAATAATAATTACCACATTTCAGGCACAGACACTAGCTGGAAGACCCAATTTATGTGAAATTATAAACAAACTGAGTAGCCAAGCTAAAAAGCTATGATTTATACATCCCAAGGTAGAATCTGTTATAACAATGTGAATGGTTATATAAAAGACCCAGAATGCTTTACATAACAGTTCCTGGTATTTTATGATGAGATGATGGCCCTAACACATCTACGCATTTCCATTAAATCACAGGAACACCTAATTTCTCTGTTAATAAGTACATAGGCATTGTGTGTGATACATTCTATTATAAGCTATTTGAACTTTAGAACAAGTTTCATCATTATGAATAAAATATATGACCGTGGGATAGCAGGCAGTTATTAATTAAATGCCAAAATTGTCCATAAATTAATTCTTTATTAATTGTAAATAATGCCCAACAAGACCAATGGACGGCATACTTACTGAATTCCTCCATAAAATTCTCTTTTCTCTGTGCCTACACAATCAATCTTTTTCTGATAATGACAGCTTTTATTTCCTCCTGTCTTTTTTCTGCACACGTTGTTCCCAAAGTCAGTATGGCAAAAGCCACCAAGTAATCTATCTGGCCTCTTACTTCAAATTGGTTCTGCTGGCTGGATTACTTGGGTGAATGTTATTTCAGTCCTTAACAAAGTAGGGAAAGGAGTTAAGAGGAAGAGACTCCTTGCTCTTTCCCTGATTATTTTGTGCACAGCAGACAGTAACTGGCCTACTTCAGATTCTTTCCATTTAACTGTGCATCTTTGGTGATGTGATGCTTATCTAGCCTTATCTGAAGTGCTTGGGTATATACAATGTGTCTGCCCCTTCCCTTATTTCCTGGGCCTTTATCGATGACCATTTAATATCATGCGCCATAACTGAAATACTATGGATCATGGGAGATGAGGTTAGAAATATTCCTGTTTTTATATGATTTAGATGGCACTATTCTCCCACCTGTTTCCTTGTGTCTATATTGATGTAAAAGTGTTCCTCTTAAAAATCATATAGGAAAAGTTCATTTAGGGGAGCCAAGAAGATGACTCAGAGGGTAAAGCTACTGGCTGTGCAGTCTTGGTGACCTAAGTTCAATACCAAGAGCCCACATAAAGGGAGGAGAAAACTGACTCCAAAAGTCGTCCTTTGATCTCCACACGTGTGCCATGGCACATGAGCCCAGATACACATATTATGTGCATGTGCGAGCATGCTAATGTGCAAGCACACACACATATTTTTAGAACTGCTAATTTAAAAACAACATTAATTGAACAAAAATCTTTCCCTAGATAGAGGATGGTGTGTTAGATATCATTACGCTTTGAAGAAGACTTCCTCAGTTCCGAACTGCAGCCAACAACCCTGGATTTGAAATCGGAATTTTATACAGAGGCCTCAAGTATTGCTGTGCTGACATTTGCCATTGGGCTGAAACTAGAGCATGCCAAAGTGGTCAGTGGAAATGAAACTCCCCCAGGAAACAGAGGGAGAGTTCAGCTACTTTGATTTCTCCTTGATTTAAAGCTCACATAGGCTTTTTGTTACTGTGTTGCCAACAGGTGACATAAGGGTAAGAATGCCAAGCAAGTGGCGCCCAAGTCTCACTCACCAGGTCTGCTGGGCAACATCTACCTTCGAGTGCTGTGAGGTCTTCTTCAGCTACACATCATCAGAAACGCAGCCCTTCACAGAGGACACAGAACCTCAGAGACAGGAAACTTTAACACTAATTTTTTCTTTGATTTTTTTTTCCTGCTAAAATCTCTAAATTAACTTTTAAACTTCCAGAGTGTCTCATTCCCAGAAAAAGAATTGACCCAGGATAGACTGGACTAGAGCCTCAGAGACAAAATGGCATGTCCTCAAACCTGGGTTCCTTTATAATACCTCTCTGTAGACCACCCTGACTTATTTTAAATAACAAATAGCATGCTCTGAGCCTTATTACTGGGTGAGATATGCTCTAAGAATCATTCCATCAGACTGTTTCAGTCTACAGAACCTGAATGATACATAAACAATTCTGAATTAGGCTTTCTTATTCTGCATCCTCTAATGTATTTGACATAGATTATGCACCTTAGATTATAAAGTGCTAATTAAGACATGAATAATTTTACACTGCGCTGAATTAAGAACACTGATTCAGATCTTGTAGCCTCGTGAGACTTTTAAATTCATAATGATCTATCTGTAGTACAATTATGTTTTTCGTGAGGAGCAAACCTATGCCACGAGAAGACTGTGTTTAGGCAAAGGGGACACAGTCAGGAAGGCAAAGTTCCCAAGTCCTAGTTACTGAGATCTGCACTTGAAGGGTTCAGAGGAGGCACAAGAAGTATTGAAAAATCTGTAATTCAGAAATGTTCCCCCTTTTCAATGTTTAATTGTTTTATTGTCCACTTACTTGATATGCATTCTCTTATGTTGGTCTTTATTTATGATAGTGTCATGTAGCAGTCATTTGAAATACCCACCATCACACTGAGATATCACTTTTGGAAACAACCGTGGATCAAGGGAAACCTTTGTGGACAGATGCAAAATTATGAAAGGAAAGAGTCTATATGCTTTGAATAATAAGATGTGCATTCATGGAGACACTTTCAAAAATTACAGATAAGGACGTTATGGGGAAACACGGGTGTTTCAGGAGTAGTCACTCTGTATGAGGCAAGTGCCACTGACTCATGGAAGAAAGGCATACCTCATGAATGCTGACTGGAAGAGTTCCCAATGTTGTTCAGAAAGCTTCAATTCTAACATTTTTTAAAAGAGAAGCTAAAAGTGCTTTCCTTTATTTAGGGATGTTAAAGCTAACTGGATTAATCACAGCTAGCAAAAAGGAGATCATTCATTCTCTAGTGTGAATGAATTAGTGGCTTGGAAGCACTCTCAGTTTTTCAGACAAAAGAAGAAATCCCCATGTCTCAGATCTATACCCAAAATATTTTAAAGAAAATATCCTAGATTATTCTCTTAGAAAAAGATTGGGTAATAATACAAAGCCATGTTTGTTATTTAACTGCTCATTATACTTTGTACACTTGCAGGCTATCAAGGTGGTAATTGCTTCCTCTTTTCTAGGTAAAGGATACATCTAATACTGACAAAACAGATCTTTAAATTTCCAAACTAGCACTTACAGTGAATCAAAAGCTAAACAAGTGAGACATATCCTCAGAATGAATATAGTAGTACATGGTAGATTTAAAATTTGAAACCTCATCTTACCTACCCTCTACAGCAAAGTGCTAGCCTTCTTTCCTCTGTATGCAACATTACTGTTGGAATGTGACTGTCCCTCATGTGATCATGTGTGTCAACAGATCTTAGAGCCTGTGCCTTGGTGTCTGTTCAGGAAGTTGTCTCCTGTGCCAACAAGGTCAAGGCTCTTCCCCACTTTTTCTTCTAATGGATTTAGTGTGTCTGGTTTTATGTTGAGGTCCTTTATCCACTTGGACCTTAGTTTTGTGCAGGGTGATAAGTATGGATCTGTTTGCATGTTTCTGCATGTAGACATCCAGTTGGACCAGCACCATTTGTTGAAGATGCTGTCTTTTTTCATTGTATGTTTTTGGCTTCTTTGTCAAATATCAGGTGTCCATAGGTGTGTGGGTTTATTTCTGGGTCTTGGGATTCTATTCCATTGATATTCCAGCATGTTTCTATGCCAGTACCATGCCATTTTTATTACTGTTGCTGTATAGTACAACTTGAGATCAGGTATGGAGATACCTCCAAAAGATCTTTTATTTTCCAGGATGATTTTAGTCATTTTGGGGTGTTTGTTTGTTTGTTTTTCCATATGGAAGTTTAAGATTTTTCTTTCAGGGTCTGTAAAGAATTGTGTTCATATTTTGATGGGAATTGCAATGAATCTGTAGATAACTTTTGGCAGGATGGCCATTTTCACTATGTTAATCCTACTGATCCATAAGCATAAGAGATCCTTCCATCTGGTATCTTCTTCAATTTCTTTCCTTAAGATTTTTGCTAGGTATTTGGTAATAATAATAATAATGTAAAAATAACTAATAAATACAAGTAACAAGTAAGAATGGATCCCTAAAAATTTCCAGTGAGAATAAAGGCATGAGGAAAAGCCTGCCACCCATGTATCCCTGAGGAATGGTGTTTGACTTACTGTCTCTGAGGCTCCCACTTACCATAGGGCACCTCCTTCCAACTTCTAAGATAGCCACGCAGCCACTAGAGACAGGTGCTAGCAGGTAAAAGTCTGTAGAAAAGGTTTTAAATGCAGCCAACTTTATAATTTATCAGATTTCTTTCCAGGCCTCATAATTATTTGATCAAAGGAAGTAATTACAAAAAAAGAAAGAATTTTTTTTCTTGGCACAAAATATTAACAACATCCATAGTAAAAAAAAAAAATAGCAGTACTATTCTATTTAGCCAGTTATCTTTAAAAAGTACAGCAATTGAAATATCATATGACATTTCATTCTTTTAAAAAATATTCCATTAAAACATTTTTTATTCTAACAAGGTTGTTTTTTTAATCTCAACTGAAAAACAAACAAGGATATTCTTTCCAGGTGGCAAATGATATAAGAACAAATGTGAATAGAAATTTTTCCTTTGTGCAAATTACGTAGAATGTGTGTAGACATGCAAATGTATGCATGATTTATGAATACACTAAAATATAAATATAACACATTAGTGCCAGCATGAAACACAAACATTGAACCATTTTATGGTCTCAAAAGTCTAATTACCATAAAAGGCATAACATTGTAATCAAATAATTATTGGTTAACACAAAGATAAAGAAGCCAGATGTGTTGAATCAGATGGTAAATACCTAAGGAAACTACAGATGTTAGAAAGTTATAGATTACAAATGAAACCTACATCATTTCAACAAAACTCACATATAAAGACATCTTAACATATGCATATGTAAAAATGGCATAGCAATAAGTGTAGATATTTATGAATGTGTGTTATAACAGTTTAGTAATACTTGGAATGCCACTTACATAATGTTGTGTAGATATTCAAGTACTGGAAGATTTTGGAAGGCAATAATCAGAGACACACTGGTTTTGCCACATGGACAGATTCTGTATTCTTTTATTTTTAAATTAAATTTTAATTTTTTAATATTAGTTACAGTTTATTAACTTTGTATATCAGCTGTATCCCGCTCCCTATTCTCTCGCAATCCCACTCTCCCTTCCTCATCTTCTCCCTACCCTTTCCAAGTCCACTGATAGTGGAGGTCCTCCTCCCGGACTTTCATCAGGTATCTTCAGGCCTAGCTGCAAAGTCCTCATCTGTGGCCTACCAGGGCTGCTCCTCCATTGGGTGGGGGCGGGAAGGTCAAAGAGACAGCCGTTGAGTTCATGTCGGAGACAGTCCCTCTTCCCCTTACTAGGGTACCCACTTGGATACTGAGCTGTCATGGGCTACATCCAAGCAGGGGTTTTAGGTTATATCCATACATGATCCTTGGTTGGAGAAACAGTCTTACAAAAGACCCCTGTGCCCAGATATATTTGGTCTTTGTGCAGATCCTGTCCTCTCCAGGTCATACTAACTTATTCTTTCATATGATTCCCTGCACTCTGCGGAAGGTTTGGTTATGACTGCTAGGTAGAGTCTTTCAGAGACCTCAGTGGTAGGCTCCTATCCTGTTACTTGTTTTCTCATACATCCAATGTCCATCCCATTTCTGTTTCTAAGTGAGGGTTCATCATCTTACCCAGGGTCCTCTTTCTTGTTTATCTTCTTGAGGTGTACAAATTTCAGTATGTTTATCCTATCTTATAGGTCTAGCACCCACTTAGAAGAGAGTACATACTCTGTGTGTCTTTCTGCTTCTGGGTACCTCACTCAGGACGATCTTTTCTAGATAAAGCTATTTGCCTGCAAATTTCATGATTTCCTTGTTTTTAATTGTTGGGTAGTATTGCATTATGTAAAAGTACCACAATTTCTGTATGCATTCTTCAGTTGAGGAACATCTGGGTTGTTTCCAGCTTCTGGCTATTACAAGTAAAGTGTTACAAACATGGTTGAGTAAATGTCCTTGTTATATACTTGAGCATCTTTAAGATATATGCCTAGGAGTGGTATAGCTGGATCTTGAGGAAGCGCTATTCCTAATTGTCTGAGAAAGCACCAAATTGATTTCCAGAGTGGTTGTACAAGTTTACATTCCCACCAGCAGTGGAGAAAGGTTCCCCTTTCTCTACAACCTCTCCAGTATGTGTTGTCACTTGAGTTTTTGATCTTAGCAACTCTGATGGGTGTAAGGTGAAATCTCAAGGTTGTTTTGATTTGCATCTCTCTAATGACTAAGGACAATGAGCATCTCTTTTAAGTCTTTCTCTGCTATTCTATATTCCTCTACAGAGAATTCTCTGTTTAGCTCTGTACCCCACTTTTTAATTGGATTGTTTGATTTATTGCTTTTTTAATTTCTTTAATTCTTTATATATTCTGGATATCAGCCTCTGTCAGATATAGGGTTGATGAAGATCCTTTCCCAGTCTGTAGGTTGTCATTTGTTCTAATGACAGTGTACTTTGCTTTACAGAACCTTTTCAGTTTCATGAGGTCCCATTTATTGATTGTTGCTCTTAGAGTCTGTGCTATTGGTGTTCTGTTCAGGAAGTTGTCTCCTGTGCTAATGAGTTCTGGCTCTTCCCCACATTTTCTTCTAACCAATTTAGAGTATCTGGTTTTATGTTGAGGTCTTTGATCCACTTGGAATTTAGTTTTGTGCAGGGTGATAAATATGGATCTATTTTTTTATTTTTCTGCATGTAGACATCCAGTTGGACCAGCACCATTTGTTGAAGATGCTGTCTTTTTTCATTGAATGGTTTTGGCTTCTTTTTCAAAAATCAAGTATTCATAGGTATGTGGGTTTATTTCTGGGTCTTCTATTCTGTTCCATTGATCCTTTTTTCTGTTTCTATGCCAGTACCATGCAGTTTTTATTACTGTTTCTCTGTAGTACAGCTTGAGATCAGGGATGGAGATACCGCCAGTTGATCTGTTGTTGTAGAGGATCGTTTTGGAAATTCTGGGTTTTTTGTTTCTCCATATGAAGCTGAAAATTTTTCTTTCAAGGTCTGTAAAGAATTGTGTTGGCATTTTGATGGGAATTACATTGAATCTGTAGAGATTGCTTTTGGCAGGATGGCCATTTTCACTATGTTAATCCTACCAATCCATGAGAGCACGGAGGTCTTTCATCTTCTGATATCTGCTTCAATTTCTTTCTTCAGAGACTTGAAGTTTTTGTCAAACAGGTTTTTCACTTGCTTGGTTAGAATCACACCAAGGTACTTTATGTTATTAGTGGCTATTGTGAAGGGTGTTGTTTCCCTGATTTCTTGCTTGGCCCTTTTGTCTTTGGTATACAGATTTTTTTTGAGTTGATTTTGTATCTAGCCACTTCGCTGAAGGTGTTTATCAGCTGAAGGAGTTCTCTGGTTGAATTTTTGGGGTCGCTCATGTATACTATCATATTAGCTGCGAGTAGTGAAACTTTGACCTCTTCCTTTCTGATTTGTATCCCCTTGATCTCCTTTAGTTGTCTTATTACTTTAGCTAGGACTTCAAGCACTATGTTGAAGAGATATGGAGAGAGTGGGCAGCCTTGCCTTGTCCCTGATTTCAGTGGTAGAGTTCAGTTTCTCTCCATTAAGTTTGATGTTGGTTATAGGCTTGCTGTATATTGCCTTTACTATATTTAAGTATGTGCCTTGTATCCCTGATCTCTTCATGACTTTAAACATGAATGGGTTTTGGATTTTGTCAAATACTTTTTCAGCATCTAAGGAGATGATCGTGTGGTTTTTCTCCTTCAGTTTGTTTATATGGTGGATTTCATTGATGTATTTCCGTATGTTGAACCACCCCTGCATGCCTGGGATGAAGCCTACTTGGTCATGGTGGATGATATCTTTGATGTGTTCTTGGATTCAGTTTGCAAGTATTTTATTGAGTATTTTTACATCAATGTTCATAAGAGAGATAGGGCTAAAGTTTTCTTTTTGTGTTGGGTTTTTGTGTGGTTTAGGTATCAGGGTGACTGTGGCTTCATAGAATAAGTTTGGTAATGTTCCTTCTGTTTCTATTTTGTGGAATAGTTTGAAGAGAATTGGAGTTAGCACTTCTTTGAAGGTGTGGTAGAATTCTTCACTGAATAAATCTGGCCAAGGGCTTGCTGCTTCTATTTCCTTGGGGGATATAGGACTATTCAATCTTTCTACCTGATCTTGACTGAATTTTGATACATGGAATCTATCAAGAAAATTGTCCATTTCTTTTAGATTTTCAAATTTTGTGGCATATAGGCTTTTGTAGTATGACCTAATGATTGTTTGGATTTCCTTGGTATCTGTAGTTATGTCCCCCTTTTCATTTCTGATTTTGTTGATTTGGATAGATTCTCTCTGCCTTTTAGTTAGTTTGGGTAAGGGTTTGTCTATCTTGTTGATTTTTTCAAAGAACCAGCTCTTGGTTTCATTAATCCTTTAAATAGTTTTATTTGTTTCTAATTGATTGATTTCAGCCCTGGGTTTGATTATTTCCAGCTGTCTGCTGGAATATATAGTGAATCTATAGACTTTACACATCTATGTAAGGTGAATTCAGCAGCCCTCTGATCTGCAACTAGGGTGAAGTAAAAGTGTTAATGTTATTGCTTAGTTGGATCTCTATTTAGGAACAGGGGGAAATGTCTAAAGCCAAACTTAGCATTTACTATAAGGAGCAGATGATTCAAATGGCAATAGAGAAAATATCTCTAACATGCCATAAAGAAATGAATGATGGTTGTTTGCATGTGCACTAATCCCCTGGAAGCACTTACTGTGAAAGCACATGTGCAGGTGTGGCTACATTTGGAGCTAATGAGCAACAGTTTAAAATTTTATGAAACCTTTTTTCTGTATTTCAAATATTTGTAAAACACTGCCTCAAGCTTAGAACGTAGGTTAATGAAGTGAAAGAACTGAGAAAAACCTAATGACTGAATAGATTAGAGAGGGGAGGCTGATACCCTGGGATTTTTCTAAGTTCCAGGACTGTGTGTGGAGAGGTACAGCTGATTCAACTTGAGTTGGCAGCTACCCTTCTTGTCCATTCTTCAAGCCACCATCCTACTCCCTTATTGCCTCCAAGCCCGACCTCATGAGAAAGATACCTGCTGCCTTGCCGTACCTTCCCCAGCCGTTCTCTCCCCTCCCCAGCCGTTCTCTCCCCACCCCATCCTGGGCTTCATTTTCTTTCTTTTAATTATTAAAATTTTTTTTTCTTCACAATTTATTCATTATTCATTTCTAGTTTTTCTTCTCTCATTCTTTGTTCTCTTTGCTCTAAAAACCATCCTCTGGTACCACATATGTAGGAAGATAATGTTCTTCTTTCCTGGATTCTTTTCCAAACACTGAATAGTAAATGGTGGAACAGAATAACAGAGAAACAAACAAGAGCATTGGCATATGTACTTCATATGTTTGTGGGAGACACCCAAAGAATGGGTCATTATCAATTCAATGGCTCCAACCCCAGCCTTCCATACACATACAGAAAGAGTGTGTGTAGAAGGCTCCATAAAAGAGAGAAGTGGTAAAAGGTGGTGGATAGACCCCCCCCCCCCGTACTGTCTCCAGGCTGGCAGCAGGTAAAGCCATGGCTAGGTAATCAAGCTTGCCCTTTACTTGCAGGCATGGAAGGAAGGCAACTTTACAAATTAGAACCGTGCTTTTAGCAAATTAGGAGAAAGCAAAGAAATTTGCTTTTCCAATTTCTTTAGTTTTAAGTCATTGTCAGGCCAAAAAGTCACATTTACAGATGCCAAATTCTGTTATCCTTTACCTATATTTTCATGAATCTAAACTCTAGATCATTTTTAATCTTAAAACTAATCCCAAACACATCAGTTGCATTTGTTTTTGTTTTTGTTGTTTGTTTGTTTTACTTTCTTGACCAGGTGAACTTAATTCATGACATAGCATTCTAATTATAGGATCAGAAAGAGATATGGCATTTGAAATATTCAAAATTGTTTTATTATTGCTTATCTGTGGTCTCAGAATAATCTATGTATGTAAAAACTCTGGATCTTGATGTGGTAGCAGAGTTTCAACAAAATAAGTGACCTATATTTATTTATTTATATAAAAATCCTTAAGCTCTATGCATTTCCTTTTGTCTGAACTTTCTTGTAGAGGAAATTGAGTTGTCCTTTGTGTAGCAAAATTTTTGTGTTTGAAATCTAGTAGTGAAGGACATATAAAATCGATACAAACTTGAAATAAAAACTCCATAGCAAACTATGAAGTAAGAACTTTAAATATAATTTTATGCCATTGATGTTCACCGTCAAACTTTAATGCAGGCAGTAGAAGCATAGTGTGGTTTATAAATGGCTGTATCTCTAGAGATAAGTAAGAACTATGCTGAGCAGTTTTATGGGTGTAACAAATATGTATAATTTGCTTTTTATTTGTATACATTTTAGTCAAAGTCATATTGAAAGAAGCTTATATTCCACAATAGCAAAGGTCACTGGATATGAATGCTTAAAAGACAAAATTTTCTTTTTAGATCATGCTAATTCATCCTGAACCTAATGAATTCTGTGAAGACAGAAATAACATATAGCTCTTCTCTATCAATCAGGGCTAACTGTAAGAGAGTAAATGTGATGACCAGGAAGGGAAGCAGTCAGTGCACATATTTTCAGTTCGCCTGCAGGTAAATTGCCTCACATTTATCCAGATCCACCAATGAAAGCAATTAGTTTTTTGTAATATTTTACCCTCTGAGAGATGAAATTGATTCATGTGGCAAATCAACAGACCTTAAAAGTGAAGCGAAATGTTTTATTGTCAATAAAGCACTATAGCTGTAAAGGTAATTGAATAGCAAGCCAACAAGCAAAAAAAAAAAAAAAAAAACTGTAAAAGGTTTTATCATTGGTTTAATTTCAGGCAGGCCCAAAAAGCTACCTTACATTCCTTAAGCTGAGGAAAATCTATCAGCATAGAGTACCTTCACCCAGGAATTTGCTCAGGGCGTTTTTGGGACCTCCTGGCTCACTCTTTGCAGTAGAATATATGCAGTAGTTACCCTACTGCACTTGTTCAGAGTCCAAATCAGATGACATTCAATCTCACCCATTTGCAAGTTCAAGAGCATTCTCCTTCCCACTGGATTCTTTGTGCTTGAAGAGTCCCAGCCATCACTTTCAGAAACTATTGAAATGAGGACTGTCCTCAGACAGGACTGAAAATGGCCAGGGGAGCAGGGACTGCCAATCTCTGGCCTCTTAGCAAAGGCGGTATAGGAGCTGCGCAAGCAAAAGTGTCTGGCCTAAAAGACAACGGACCTGACTAGGAGACAAGGAAGCCGTGAACCTTGCTACTCCTCCCACCACCTCCCACCGCTGTCCACCTGTGTAGGGACACAGCCTCCCCTTCATCCACTCCCTCAGACGCATCTGGGTAGTGTCTTCACCCGGGTACCTTTTACTCACCCTGCTCCCCAGGTGCGCAGTGCTTTAGCCCGGGCGCCATCCACTCCCTGAGGGCTTAACTGTTGAGTACCATGGCCTGCAGCCCACCTATTCCCACATTGTTATCCCGTCTTTTGCTGCTTCACACGGGCAATTGAAATCCTTTCTTATTTGTCTCCCACTTAGATATCCATGGCTGTGATAAAGACTAGAACCAAAAAGGCGCTTAGGGAGGAGAGGAATTATTTAGTTTAAATTCATTTACTTTACATCTTAATGAAGTTAGGGAAGAAACCCGGGGCAAACCCTGAACTTATGCCATAAAGGAGCACTGCTTTCTGAATTGTTCTCTCAGCTTATTGAGCTTGATGGGGACGGGGAGTATTTTTATTTCATATTGTAATTTCTCCTTTCCCTTTTATTCCTCCAAACCTTCTCACATACCCCTCTCTACTCTCCTTCAAATTCATGGGCTTTTTTTTTTCAGCAATTGCTATTGCACGGATGTATGTAGTTCTACATACACACACATTCAAAAGCATAACCTGTTGAGTCCGTATGTTGTTACTTGTGTATCTGTTTTCAGAGCTGACCAGTTTGCAGCAGACAAACACCTGGTGTGTTCTTCCTTAGGGAGAGTCACTTCTCCCTCTCCGGCTTTCCTCAGTTTCCTAGAATTCTTTGTGTAGGGTTGAGGCATTATGGGCTCTTGCCAGTCCAGTCTGGCTCGGTCTGCTTTATTATACCTGCAGGACCACCCGCCCAAACAGCAACACTCACAGGGCTTGGTCCCTCCTGATCAAACAATAGTCAAAAAATGTCCTAAAGACTTGTCTACAGACCAGTCTTATCGAGGCATTTTTCTCAGTTGAGATTTCTCTTCCAACATAACTGTAGCTTGTGTCAAGTTGACAAAGAAACTAACCAAAATGATTTGGAAAAAAAAAAAAAATCCAACCAAAATGCAGCCAGCAAATTATAAACACTAATAACCATGTATCAATAACAGCTGGGAGACAAAAGTGAATAAAATGTAATAAAAAAACAAATAATTTTTTAAATGATAACCTTTAAAATTTTCCCTTTATTATTATTATTATTATTATTATTATTATTATTTATTACAATCTATTCTCTTTGTATCCCAGCTGTAGCCCCTCCCTCATTCCCTCCTGGCCTCATCCACACTTCCTTTCCCTTCTCATGACCCTCCCCTAGTCCACTGATAGGGGAGGTCCTCCTCTCTTACTATCTGACCCTAACCATGCCAGTAACTTCCCCTGCTCCCCTTACTAGGAAACCCACATGGAGACTGAGCTGCCCATGGGCTACATCTGAGCAGGGGGTCTAGGTTCTCTCCATGCATGGTCCTTGGTTGCATAAATAACTTACAAAGAGAAATGCAGAGCAATTAACTAAATTAGAAATCAAAGTTAAATTATTTTTATCTACAAAAATTACACCTCTCTGGCAAAAACTGCCACTGAATAAAAGGCAATCCAGTAAGCAAACAAAAGCCAAAAGTCATAGCTCTTCTGATATCTGAAAAAAAGACATATAACAAAAATAGTCATTAGAGATAAAGAAGGCCACAAAGAATTAATAAGATAAATACTTCATCACTATTAGTAAGGATTATAAGTATATCTACACCAAATACTGAGCCTCCCAATTTTATAAAACAAGCACAATGCACATGAAAGATTACATGGATTCTGATGTAATATTAGTGAGTAGATTAAATACTCTCTTGTCATATTTTAAAAATGTATTCATTATTATTATTGTGTATGAGTGTGCATGAAAGAGGGGGGTGGGCATGCCTTGGCACTTGTGGAATTCAGTGACTGCCTGTGAAGTCAGTTCTTTCTTTAACCTTTTACCTGAGATCTATTGCTCAAACTCAAGTCACTAGGTTTAAGTGGCCTTTGCCTTGTGAGTCATCTCAACTCCACTCATTTTACATAGTTCATACAAGTTATCTTTTAAAAAAACTAAAAAAAAAGTCAAAATTAAACTATGACCTAACCAAGTGAACTCAATCGATAATCTCAGAATATTTCATCCAACAGATATGAAATACACAATCTCAGAAGGCCATGGACCGGGATGGAAGTCAGTTGCACTTGTAGGCCTGTTTTTCCTGTGACCGAGGCTGGGGTTAAACCCTATTGTACAAGCATTTTGGTGTCCACTATAGCTGTCTTCCCCTTAGCAGACTATCTTCTGTGTGCACCAGGGCTTTCCCTAGCCAGTCTTAGCTTTGCAGTCTTCTGCACATTCTGCTACCTTGCTGAGACTCCTCCCATTGTGTCGTCTGAAGTGACTGATGCTCAAGCTGAGGGCTTTCTCCTAAGCGTGCCAGGGGAAGTAACAATATTATAAAAGAGGAGGCATCAGACTTGGAGCACTCCCAAGTGCTAATCACCCTGTTGGAGGGATATACATGTGGATGTCAAACTTTGTTCTTAGAGCTTCATACTTTTCAGATTCTCCAGTGGTGAATGTTAGAGAGGCGGCTTTAGATGAGGATGACCCACTTGCTGACATCAGGCACAAAGCCCTCAGACTCCAAGATTATTCTCAGTTGGTAAAGTCAGCTTCAGGTCACCAAAGACTGTGCTGTCCTTCCACACAGACTTCACACTACATTTCCTGAGCCTTTCTTTTGTTTGTTTGTTTGTTTGTTTGTTATTGAATTCCTGCTCTCTACAGCTGTCATCCTAGGACTTGAGCTAGTTAATTGGGCCTCCAAGATTTGTGATCATTGTCGGAACTCAGGCCCCCATTGTAACTCGATTTTAAACAATGTATCCCCGCTTAACATGTTACTCCCTGAGATGGATAGAGGGACAAAGTGGGGTTCCTCTCCATTGCTCACCCTTTTGCTAAAGGCCTTGGTCTCACCGAAACTTACAACCAGATTTGAGGCTCCTTGAGGGGGTGAGCATGGCAAAGGCTAGAACTACAGATTTCTTTTCACAGGGTTGCCTCTCTTGCTTCCGGGTAGACTCACTTCCCGTTCTGCCACACAGATGGAGATGTCCTGCGCTTGACTTGTTTCTACTCACCTTCTTTCTCTGCAGCTCTCAGATGTCTTGTTCTGATCTTTATACATTTCCAGAGTTCTTTCTTTCCTTCTTTGGAATACAGTCTTTTTTTTCTTCTTTAATTATTTCTCTTTACCAAGTCACACAAAGGCAATTTCTAGTCCATAATCTTACCCAGAAGTCCAAGTATTAAAACTTCAGTCTGCCACTGCTGATATTGCAGAAATGCAGATGATGAATCCTATATCCAAAGTGTTTGGGACAAGAAATATTTTTAGATTGATTTGATTTTTCTATTATTTACACACACCTAAGTTACCTTGGTTGTGGGACTCAAGTCTAATTGTGAAGTCTGTATATGCTTCATATATACCTTACATACATAGCTTGAACGTAATTTTACAACATTTCCAATGCACATGAACCTCTCACAAGAGATCAAGTGCCAGACTTGCCAATGATACTTTCCTGTTGACAATCAAAAAGTTTTGGGATGCTTTTACTATTAGACATGCTCAGTCTAGGGTAAAACTCATCTCTTGACGATGTAAAAACTGCCAGTTGTTGTCTCCACTCATGACTGATAAATTTTAGTTTGTAAAAGTTGAGGAGTATCTTCTTTATGCTTTAGATTGACTGAGGATGCATTTTGTGAAGGAAGGAAGGAAGACATAGCTCTCTTCCTGGTACGAAGCATGATCAAAGATTTAGTGGGAAAGCTGTGAAGAATGCACATGATACTGTCCATACAGCTAAAAGTAGACTTCATAGCACCAAGCCCTCGCTCCAAACCTAGCTTGCTTTGCTAACTTAGGCTAATTAACTTACCTGCAATAATTTACTTTCTTTGCCCATGTTAGTTTCTCATAGCTGCCGCAATAAGTTATCACAAATGTGTTGGCTAATGCATCAGAAATTTCTTCTCCCTCGTTTCCGGAGCCTGAAATATGAGATGAGTTTCTTAGAGTTGGATTTGTTGTTGGCAGCGCTGTGCACCATCTCAGTTGGGAGATTATGTCTTCCTTTCGTCATTCTCCTTCTGGCGGCCACGGTGTTTATTGGCCATGCTTGTATCACGCAATGGCTATTTCCTGTCTGGGCACACTGACTACTTCCCTTTCTCTGTACACCTCATCTCCAGTTATGTCCCTTTCATATTGCATACATGTTATTTTAGCTTAGTAGGGTAACATATGCTGTGTTCAAGGCCAATCTTCGATGCACAGCAAGTTTAAGGACAGTTTCCGTTTGTTAGAAACTACATAGGAGAAAGAAAAAATAACTAAAGAATGAATAAAAGGAAAGAAAAAGAAAGAAGGAAAATATTTATATCTGGGCCCACCCAGATAATCTGGTATAACATCCTGAGCCCTCATCCTTAATTATTTACTGATACATAAGATAAAATTCACTCATTCTAGAAACTTGACATATATTTTAGAAGAAATAATTATTTATTAAATTATAATAAATTAATAATACCTTCATGAATGCTAAAAGCTACATAGTTAGAGTTTCATATCTGTTGATTTCTTATGCATATGTTTTACCAATCAATAACAGTGAAGCAATACAAAACCGTATCACTACAGAACTTGTGCAAACTATTTTCTCATTATTTCATTAATTACTTACATGACATTTACATTTTATTAGGCATTATAGTATAAAAATTGGAGATGACTTGACTTTAGATAAGGATAGCTACAGATTATATAAAGATATTGTACCATTTTACATAAGACATGAGCATGCATACGCTTGATATCTGTAGAGGATTCTGAATAAATCCTCTATGAGATCCCCAGATAAATCTATAGTATGTGAAAGTCTCATATAACATCACCCAAAGGGCAATGAAGCACTCAGAAAATATGAGTTAGCATGTTGATATCAATGATAATATCACACCAAGAAATGTAGCAAAAGTTGTTTCTGTCTAAGCAAAAGACCCCTCACCCCAGACTTTTGATATGTCCAAACCTTTCAAGGCTAATATCATTCAAAAAATTATGTCTCTACATTGAATGATTATAACTCAGTAGTACAGACATATGATATTCACAGACATGTTTGACTTTGGATTTTCTTCTTCTCTTTTCTCCTCCTTCCTCTTTTTCATTTGAAATTGAAATCATCTCAGCACTTCCACCTATCCTGGACCTTTCCAATGTCAAAGCCAGAAGCACGATGTAATGAAATTTTCTCTTTTGTCTTCTGCCATGTAGGACACAGACCTGATGACGTTCAACATCTCTGTACATCGGTCATGGTGGAGGGAACATGGACCTGGCTGTGTCCGGAGAGTGCTGCCCCCATCAGCCCATGACATGGTGGATGACTACACGTATGTCTCAGTCACAGGTTGTGTGGTCGATTTCCAGTACCTAGAAGTCATCCACAGTGCTGTACAAATACTGCTATCTGTAAGTCTCACTTGGGTGTCATTGTCCAATATAGAGTCTTATTTGTTGACATCTTGTGTCTGCCACCAGGTAGGTAGTGCTTCTGATAAGCATGCAGAAGACATTAACAGTGGAATCAACAATAATTGTGGAGTCATTAATGATAGGTAACAGCTAGTTACCTCATTTTTCTTCACATAGAGGCATTTTGTTTAGAACCAAGTAGTCACTAATGTTTCCAACTTGAGACTCAACCTACACTATCAAGTGAAATGACATCATCACCACCCAGATTGCTCTGTTATCTAGTGGGCACTGCAAGCTTTGCTGCTAAGATATTCTTCAAATAGTGCACTTCTTTCCGGAGGAAGGATGGAAGCACTTACAGTGGCTAGCTGATCATGATGCCCTCCATGCTCCAAATAATCATTCCTTAAAAAAATAAAGTCCCCCAGAAATGTTTAACATGTGGTGTCAGGACATAGTTCTCCTAAAGAAAAAAAAAAAAAAAAAAAAAAAAAGAGGAATCCGCTTGTTATACCACAAAGACTGTTATGTACCAGGCATTCCTTAAGGTAATTTCTTACCATGAGACTTCTGTTTACATTTGACCATTATATGGAGTGCAAAAATGTGTAACATCAAAAACAACGTAGAGTGGCTTATATCGCTTTGAGACAGGGTCTCACTCTGCAATTCTGACAGGCCTGGAATTCTCGACTTTAGATCAAGCTGGTCTTAAGCTCACAGACACTCCTGCCTCTGTCTCCCAAGTGCTGGGATTAAAGGAGTGTGTCACCATGCCCAGATAAGTATAGTGAGTCTTTTAGATCCTCCAAGGACTTAATATTTTAGTAAGAGTCAAAACATAATATAAAAATTATCAACTTTCTTTTACCCATAAAGTAGCTACTACTTAACACAGTGAAAGGCGTCTCACTGTGGTGAACCTCCTTTTAAAGTGCCAGCAAGAATTTGATTATCCAAGATTCTTACAGTCTTGCTTTATAAGTGAAAAACTTTATCATCATTTTCCACATGATTTTTATGTTTTCTCTGGTCCTTCTTTAATCCAGCAGTTATAAATGAAATGTCAATAAAATATATGTGACTAAATCTTTGCTTTAAAAATCTGGGACGAGCATTCTCTTAATATTTTTCAGTCTGGTTTAAAATATCAAAGAACTGTGTGGACATGGTGATAAATGCCTTTAATCCCAGCACTCAGGAGGCAGAGGCAGGTAGATCGCTGTGAGTTGAAGAGCAGCCTGGTCTACAAAATGAGTTTCAGCACAGCCAGGGCTCTGTTACACAGAGAAACCCTGTCTCAGAAAAAAAAAAAAAAACAAACCCACAGATATATATTACATATATGATATTAACTTGTATGTGTGTGTGTGTGTGTGTGTGTGTGTGTGAACTAACCATTTACCACTTCTAAGTTTTCTTATTAATTTTTTAATCCAAAACATTTTCTAAACTCATATATAGAAAATAAGAAAAATAAACTTCACTTTAAAATGTTCACAAAAACTTGCTTAACCATACTGTGAAATAATAGCATGTTCTCCAAAGCTTTACAGTGCAACAAAATGCAGGAACTAGAGCCATTTTTTTCCAGAAATTAGCAAATAAAGTAACTCAAACCGAAATGCAGAGCAAGGTGAGAGCATTTGATAAGGGTTGGCTGCTCATAAAAGTATACCCAAAGGAAAATCTAAATAAACTATATATTTTTTAAATTCATTTGAGTGACGAGTCGGAGCTGTAAGGGTACATTCATAGGTCTGACTTTATTATGCAGACATTAGAAAATTAGCAGTTTAGCCATTGCGTTCAATACACTTGAAAAGCTTCATCTAATGTGTTATTTTTTAAATGGAAATATAATGCACTCTGATTTGTTTCACAGCTCTAGGATGATAATAGGCTCTTCTGATTAGCAAGGATGAAGACTACTTGATGAAGTCTTGCAAATTTCTAATTCCTACAACATACTGATAACTGTCATTTACAGATATTTCTGGATCCCTATACTGTTCTTCCTATTTGTGCTTATTTATGGATAAGATTTAATTAAGTACAATGAAAGTAACAATAAAAAATTGTACTAGATTTTAGCAACCTTAGCATAGGTTTCTCTATCTTTCTCTCTCTCTCTCTCTCTCTCTCTCTCTCTCTCTCGTTTTAAGTTAAAAACCTACATCTTCTTTAGGTATTAGGTGTACAGTTTTTAGTATCATTATCCTATATTATATGTCTAATACCCACTTATAAATGAGTATATACCATGTATGTCTTTTTGCTTCTGGGATAACTCACTCAGGATGATCTTTTCTAGTTCTATCCATTTGCCTGAAATTTTCATTATTTCCTTGCTTTTAATAGCTGAGGAATATTCCATTGTGTAATGTACTACAATTTCTGTATCCATTCCTCAGTTGAAGGACATCTGGGTTATTTCCAGATTCTGGCTATTACACATAAACCTGCTATGAACATAATTGAGCAAATGTCCTTGTTGTATACTTGAGCATATTTTGAATATATACTTAGGAGTGGTGTAGCTGGACCCTGTGTAAAATGCTCAATCCTCATTCAGAAAGGCAAATGGGAGAGACAACAAAAGAAGGAGAAAGCAGGGAACAGGACAGGAGCCTACACAGAGGCACTCTGAAAGACTCTGTCCAGCAAGGTATCAAAGCAGATGCTGAGGCTCATAGCCAAACTTTGGATAGAGTGCAGGGAATTTATGAAAGAAGGGGGATATAGAAAGACCTGGAGGGGACAGTAGCTCCCCAAGGAGAGCAAGAGAACCAAAATATCTGGTCCCAGAGATCTCTTCTGAGACTGATACTCCAATCATGGACCATTTATGAAGACAACCTAGAACCCCTGCACAGATGTAGCCCATGGCAGCTCAGTATCCAAATGTGTTCCCAGTAAGGGAACAGGGACTGTCTCTGACATGAACTCAGTGGCTGGCTCTTTGATAACCTACCCCTGAGGGGGGAGCATCCTCGCCAGCTACAGAGGAAGACTATGCAGACAGTTCTGATGAGACTTGATAGGCTAGGGTCAGATGGAAGGGGAGGAGGACAGCCTCTATCAGTGGGCTGAAGGAGAGGCCTGGGAGAAGAGGGAGAGAAGTATCCCAGAAGGAGAAAGACAAACTTGGTATATACTTGCTTATATAGACCTACAAGATATGATAAACATAATGAAATCTATGCACCTAAAGAAGATAATCAAGTAAGTGGACATGGGTGAAGATGATCAATCCTCATTTAGAAAGACAAATGGGATGTGCATTGAATGTATGACAGGAGTCTACCGCCAAAGGCATCTGAAAGACTCTACCTAGCAGTGTTTCAATGCAGACACTAAGACTCATAACCAAACCATGGCAGAGTGCAGGGAATCATATGAAAGAAGGGGAGTTAGTATGATATGGAAAGGATAGGAGCTCTACAAATACCAAATATATCCGGGCACAGGGTCTTTTCTGAGACTGACACTCAACCAAGGACCATCTATGGATATAACCTAGAACTTCTGCTCGGATGTGGCCCGTGGTAGCTCAGTAACCAAGTAGTTTTCCAAAGTAAGGGGAACAAGGACTATTTCTAACAGGATCTCAAGGGCAGGCTCTTTGACCTCCCCCCCCCCCAGGGGAGGAGCAGACCTGTTAGGCCACAGAGGAGGACTTTGCAGCCACCCTTGAAGATACCTGATAAAAAAGGGTCAAATGAAAGGGGAGGAGGTCCTTCCCTATCAGTGGACTTGGAAAGGGGCAGGGAGGAGACCAGGGAAGGAGTTGGGGAGGGGGAGGGAATGAGGGAGCGGGATACAGCTGGGACACAGAGTTAACAAATTGTAACTAAAAAAAAAAAATTAAAAAAAAATAAAGCAGCTTTCATCTCTTTCAAAAAAAAAGATTTGTAATGTATCTGTGGACTAGAGGACAGAATAATGTCAGTGTTAATTTTCTGGTTCTTTTTATCACTATACTGCAGTTGTATAAGGGATCTCGTTCATGAATATTTAAGGAACCATTGTACTATGTTTTCCAAATTTTTGTTAAGTCTGAATTTATTACAAAATGAAATTTCAAAAATACTGTTACATTTTTGGTTTATCTTACGTGAATGTTACATTTTTAGTTTATCTTACGTGAATGGGTGGCTGTCTACCTTGTGCGTGTGTAAGTATACATACCACGTGCAAGCCGTGGCCGTGGATCTTAGAAGCATGTGTTGAATCCCTAGAACTCGAGTCGCTGGAGGTTGTGAGCTCTCACGTAGGTTCTGGGCACCAAACTCAGATTCTCTGCAAAAGCAGCCTGTGTTCTTATTCACTGAGCATCTTGTTATACCTGAGAATATTTTTAAATTGTTAAAAATCTAACTTTCCAAACAATTTACTCAAAGAAATGCTTTGACTAACAATAAAAAAGTGAGGAAAAGTTAGAAAGTATCAGTGGAAATAGAAATCCGAGGCTAGGTCCTACACATTGACAACACTTGCAAATGAATGTGCAAGAAGTGAAGGAGAAAACGGTGTCTGTCTTGCATGCCGATAGGGGTGAGGTGACCTCATCAGTACTGGCAGAGAACTGCTGTGTGAGAGCAAGTGACAAGATGCGTTTGGCGTCTTAGAAGTGTGCACATACATAAAGCCAGTCACCTGCAGTAAGGGGCTAGTGTCTTCTCCCGACCCTCATCTCTGACACTTCATGGCTCTAGACACCTCAGAAAAGAGAAATAGGCAAAATACCCCCCCCAACCTACAAGATTACAATTGTGAATTTTTGTGAACATAAACTTATTTTCTTTTTTCGCATAATTCTAAAAATAGCACTTTTCTTACTAAGTTTGTTGAAATTCTCCACTTAAAAGTGGCTCCTGGAGATCCTCAAAGGCTGTAAATTTCTGCTGCCTCGCTATTATTAATAAAGACGTGCTTATTCAAATCCATTTGCTACAATCCGTGAATACCTCTCCAAAATTCTATCAGACATATCCTTGGAACAAATACCAGGTTGAAATAGAAACTGACAGGCTTACAGCCAGTTAGAACTGCAAGATTTTTCTCTGAAAATTTAATTTTTCTGTCAGTGTTCATTTTTTTCCTGAAAATATACTCAATATAAAGGCTTACTATATGAAGTTATAAAGTGCTGAGGAATGAGTTGTTCTGGAGATCTAAACATAAGGCAGAGACCAGCCGTCACTCTTCTTCCTCATGGGACGTTCAGAAATTAACAAAGCTGCACAAGTACTGTGTATGGTTGAGTGAAAGAGGCAAGTGAGAGGACACCATACAGACAGGACAGCGCTCGCTCTGAATATGCAGTGTGTGTAAAGAGACAGAGGCCAGAGCAGGAGGACTCGGTCACTAATTAGATGAGGTGGCAATTGAAAGAAAAATCTAAAGTATAATAATGAAATCTGAGTTCAAGTGACAAGAACAGTGGTTGTAACTTTACAGAAAGGAAGATGATGAATGCATATTATTTGAAATTGAACATGACTCATTTAGGTTTACGCAATTAATAACATCACCTAAGACAGGCATGGTGCTATACTGGAGATACTGGAGAGTAGTTGAGTTCAAGTCTAGCCCGCTCTATACTGTGAATTCCAAGCCAGACAGGGCTATGTAGTGAGACCCTCTCTCAAAAATAAAAATAAAAAAGGAAGAATTGGGAAGAGGGCTTTGATCTACAGCCGCCTGGGAAAAGATGGCCACCCCAACCACCTGCTGTTGGGCCCTTTGCCAAGCTTGTGGGGCCCCTATTCAGATATACAGCATTGAAGGTAGCGTTGGCACTGCACGTTACTCTACAGCATCTAAACAGAACAAGCTGGTTGGAGTGTTGGCTCTGCAGGGCCCCCTCGGCCCAGGTTTTGTTGGCTCTTTTGGTCTCCTTGTGGAGCTCCTGTCCCCTCCAAGTCTTTCTATCTCCCCCTTCTTTCATAAGGTTTTTGCCACTCTGCCCAAAGTTTGGATGAGTCTCAGTATGTCCTTCAATGGCCTGGTAGGTAGAGTTTTCAGAAGCCATACCAGTTGTGGTGGCTTTGCTATATTTTAGTTCAAAGATGCCTTCGCACCTTGCTGCTGACATTAAAAAAAAAAAATCAGTATATTTTCCACCGGTTCTTTATACACGGGTACACAAAACTGAGATGTTACCTTCAGAGACGCAAAGGGGATGTGAAAGGACCCGAACTGCACTGTGAAGGAGTGACTTTGGTGGGTGGAGACTGTCGAGCAGAGAGCACCTTACTTTATCCAACTCTGGTCCTGTCACCCTGGGATAGAGCTCTCTTTATGGGTCTGACCATCCCAGGCAATTTAGGATTCTGTTTCCTCATTCCCAGTGTATGATTAGAAGAGGGTCTTTTTCAGAATGCCAAAGAGAACACATAGCTGGGACTTCATAGATCATAAACAGCGTTTATTTATGAAAGGCTTTAGGCCATTTGATAGTAAACATTTGAATGTATAAGAGAGTGACACGGTCTGCACAGTGTGATGCAGCCCTGGCTCTGAGCACTGAGGAGGCTTCACTGGGACTGTGTGTTCAAGGACAAGGACAAGGGTGTGGAGGGTGATCCTGATTCAGAAAGCCAAAATGAGAAGAGAAGGAAGGGGAGGAAGAAGAGGCACAGAACTTGAGTTGGACTCTAGAAAGAGTACTCAAGAAACATGCACCATCTGTATTTAGGAAAGTGACTTTGAATGTACCCAGAGAATGGACTAAAGAAGAGAACAAATAGTGCAAAAGAGAAAAAGAAATTGTATCTTTGACTTAGTGATAGCCGTATACATAGAAATGCCTAGTCTTATAAGACAAGAAGAAATGATGCATGAAGGAGCGGTGAGTGACAGGATACTGGTAGCTAGTGAGATGTGAGTCTAGGATGTTTATTTGCTAGTAGCTTTTCCTCATCTTAAAATAAGGGGAAATACAAGCTGTTTGTAAATGCAGTTTTAGATAATGAGAAATGTTGCAAGACGTATGGAAAATATATTCCACCTAAATTTAAAGGAAGTGGAAGCAGAATTCCTGCTTCTACTTTCTATATTACCTGAAGTAGAAAGGACACGTTATCAGGTTGTATGATCAAACTCGGTTGTCATTTTGTGGTGACTTAGAGCAGTTAGTGCGGCATTAGCCACTCATGCCTGAGGCAAAATCATTCATAAAAACTGATTAATGCAAATAGCTTCTCCCGAACTTCAAGTTCTGTAAAATTCAAGAAAATGTTTGCGATGCAAACATAAAGATAAACAGTGGTTCCTACAGAGAAACCTGACCAAATTAACATCTTGGAACACACAACAGCTTTTAATTAATTAGCGCACCTAATCCAAAGAGATGGGGAGTTGTGTAAGTGTGGCACTTAAGTGCTTTTCAGGGCAGTCCCTGTAATAAGAGAACCATCATTCTCACTTACGGAGCAGAGTCTGTGGCTGGCGTCTTCCTTGGATGTTCTATCTGGCACATCCTTCAGACTGCATAGAGCAGGCTTTATTGTCCCCAGTGTATACATTTATGACAAAGCTAGGACAAATCTGTGGCCAGCGGCAGTGGCTGAGAGTGGACACCCCAGCTCGTCTGTACCATCTCTATGATCCCTCCATTGAGGGTTCTTCCTTAATACATGCAAGAAAAGCTACTTTACATTACATTACATGTGTTTACATTAATGCATGTTTTGAAAAGACATTAAGGTGTAAAAAGTCAATTTGTAATTTTTGCCGACTTGGTACTTACAGGTAAGTCATAATCCCCATATCAAATTTCTATGTCCCACATAGCTTATTTCAAAGAGGAAAATAAAGTTTCCCAAACTATTCCCATTGATAAAATTAATCAGTACTCTAGAACTGCTGCTTCTCAAGCCTGTTCATCTAAACCAACATAAACTTTTATTCAGTGATTCCTTGGAATGTTAAATCCCTGGGTCTATGATATACTGCAAGGACCCCAGAAGGCTCTACTCTAGTGAAATAGAAGTTCTATTCAAGCCTACCGAGTTAAGGCACTGTAGATGCTGGTTATCCTGTGGCTAATACCTACCTGAGAAGAAAATCAATCTATGGAAATGAGAGACACACAGAGACAGAAGCGGGCAGGCAGTGATTATGCAGACATGCCCAAACCTTTTCCTGCAACAAATTCAATAAGTGCTCTTTCATGTTTACAGTGGTTTGGGGAACAGTTTCTTTAAGTTAGAGCACTTTCTCATTGATTTTTTGAATGTTTCCACCGTCTCTTAATTTCTGAGTGCTTACTTTATATTCACTTAGGATCCTAGGGGTTTTTGGAGGAGGGATTGTTTTGCTTTGAGAGGTGTGTGTGTGTGTGTGTGTGTGTGTGTGTGTGTGTGTGTACACACAGGTGCAAGTGTTTGTGTTGCTGAGGATTGAACCATGGCCTCACACATACCAAGTGAGCACTCCGCTTTAGGATTGTTAACTTAAAGGAAATTTGAAGTAATCTAGTCCGGTTTGCTCACAGCTCAAGAATTCAGTCCACAGCCATCAATATCATCTCTATCATCAGCTGCATGTTGCTCTGGGGCAGATAGAATCCATCAGGCAGATACAGTTCAACCAGTGCTGTAGATGTAAGGAACACGTTTGACAACAGGGAAAAGGAAAAGCAAACTATCTCCTCGATCATTTATGTTGATTAATTATATAGAAGAAGTAATTTGTATATGGTGAGTTTAAATAGAATCTTCTATAAAAATTAGTTTCACATACTCTCTTTTAAATCTTAATGATGCTATAAGATAGTTTACAATCTGTCATATTTCTTTTGGACAATACTGGTCCAGGACATCCCTGATAAATATTGATGTAACTCCTGATTAAACATTCAGTCATTCTCCCTCTAGTCAGACCCATCTGATACTGATTTATGTAAGTGTTAAACTGATTTTCATATGCTGATCTGCAATTAATCGCTTTGGACCTTCCGCTCTAGGCACTCACAGAGAGCATACTCGTCATTCGAATCCAGCTCTTCTGACTTATTACTGGAAAGTTTCCATCCCGCACAGCATAGATAAGACATAAACTTCTACTGGAGACTAGAGAAGTCCCCTCTACTCCGTAAAGAGAGACTGCCACTGGAGAGAATGCCACATTAGGGGGTGTAGCAGAGATGCCATGTCTTGCTCTGACTTGTTTCATGAGAGATGGCTTTGACCTTAGGCCTAGTAAAAGACAAGTGCTGAAAGGTTATGGCAGTTCTGAGCCAATTTTGAACACACAGGCCTGTGCCAACATCACTTGGACATGCAGACAGACTCTGGTAACTATAGTGATAAGGGATCACTTCCTTATTATGAGTTTCCTCAACAAAAGCTATGAACATTATTTTATTTTTTAATTTACAAATTCATACAAGTGAAATAGAATACAGTAGATTAGTTCTTTCTTGTGTTATAAATATTTTAGGATCCTGCCTCTTAATGGCTTCCCTTATGAAAAAACAAACTAAAAGACTAGCATTTGGATACCTGACAAGTTCACATATTCAATATATTCTCATGCAATTTGTGGGCACCCACAAAAAAAAATGAATACTTAATTTAGATTACGTTCATATTAGAAAATGAATAAAAACACACTCTAAGAAGAGAAATCTACTGGTCCAAGACCTATTTTCTTTTTTCTTTCTTAAACTAGAGAAAGTGTCTTATTACAAACAAAATTTAGTGAAAAACTTATATAAGAGAAGTTCTAGAGTTGAGTCCAGGCTCAAATGTGAGCATATGGGCTATATAGATACAGTAATGTGCCTCCAGTTATTCAGACACAGGAATTAAGAAGTGATAAACTGCACAGTTACGAGTTTACTTAAAAATGTTAACAGATGCTTAGACACTCCACAGCCCTCCAAACCCCACAATTATCTTATTTCACTTATAATCAGCAGTCACAGATAGAGGTTCTAGCTACACAATGCCAAATTATTTAGTTAATTCTACTTATTCAACTCAAATAGTTCAAGTAAGAAAAAAATTTCCATTGAATTCTTGAGCTATTTTTTTTTTCCAAAAAAGGGTTAGAAAGTCTAGGAAATCTATGCTGTTTAAAGAAATTATACAGACAGGACTTCCCTGCCTTCTCAGCACTGCTTCAACAGGCATTTTGCTCCTTCCTTCCCTTTACAAGATTCTCTGACCCCTTTGTGTCTCTCACACCAAGCTCCACGAGCTTCTCCTTCCACCAAACCAGAAGCTACTAAGATCCTGCTGCCACTAAACTATCCTGGGCGATGAGTTTAGGCAGTTCCTCGAAATAGTTTACAGATGAAGCAATACTCGGAAAGCTCGCCCAAGCATACCTTTAAGTCCTCGACCAGAGACTAGCTAGGAGCTTCAGTCCCCGATGAATTCTCTCTATTAGATTGTTGATCCTGAAGTGACCCTCAGTAATTTACCCTTCTAGTATTACTATCCCTGCAAAGCACAGCCCCTCCCTCTGAAGATGAAGAGCATGCAGCACACCGTTTTAACCAATTGCAAGTGAGAAAGACGGTAAATGTCCATCCTATCCAATATTAACTTCCATGGCTGAATGTTGTGCTGTCCTTCCTGTGGTTCTTTCACAGTGCATAGACCTGGCAGTCTGTAAACCTGCAATGGCAAACTGAGAAGACTCAGGTCCTCAACCAGCTCCGCTAGCTGGTGACCACATGGCTCTTTAAGAAGGGCAGGAGTACACAAAAGAAAGAACAAGGAAATATCCTCCTACATTTTTAATGACTCCACAACTCATACAAAGAATCATCTGCAGAGAGCATGTTTGCTGATATTAACTGTATCTTGGTGAATTGGGACAGCTAGATAGAATACTACACAAGGTACTAGTGGTTATGTAATTATCTTTATGCAGACTCAAATGTTATATTTAGAAGAAAATAATTCAGGTCAGAAACTATAAATATATTCAAAATTAAGGGAAATTGTGTTTAGATACTGAAAAGAAAATATGGCAATATTTTAGTGACAGGAAATCTCAATAATATATGTGGGTGTTTGTATGTGTGTGTGCACACAGAAATTACAGATATTAGATATAACACAAACAAATCAAAAAATTTTACTGACTAAAATGAGAAATCCACTGAACAGGTTTAATAAAGATATAATGGCAGAAGACAGAATTATCAAGCAGAAGAAAGATGAATGACTAAATAAATCATCCAACATGACAAATATTGGAAAAATGATGAAAAAGTAGGAGAGGGACCCTGTGAGATACAACAAAATAAGCATAATTGTGTGAAATGACTAAAAGTGGCTTAAAACTTTTTAAAGAATGGAGACCATCAACTTATTAAGTGAAATGATATAATATGATTCTTAGATCCAAGGAAATTTTATACTCCAGGAAAGATGTGTGAAGCAGAGTAATAGTTAGACTATGCCATAGCCAAATTGCTGAAAATCAAAGGATAACACTCACAAGTAACATAAAAACAATTTATTAGACTAAAATATAAAAATAAAATTTACTGATGACTTTCCATCTGAATTACTTAAGTTATGCAAGGTTTATTAAAGAGAAAATGAAAAAAGAGGGGGGCAACCAACAGTTTACATCCAACTAAATAGAATTAAAAACTGAAGATAAGGCAAGGATATTCCAAGATAAACAAAATCTGAAAAAATTGCTGCTACAACCCCTGTCATATTTCCATACTAAAAGGAAACTTTCAAACTGTAAGAAAACAACATCCTCTCCAGCAAGTGTTGTCACTTGAGTTTTTGATCTTAGCCATTCTGATCAGTGCAAGGTGAAATCTCAGGGTCCTTTTGATTTGAATTTCATTGATGACTAAGGATGTTGAGTATCTCTTTAAGTGTTTCTCTGCCATTAGATATTCCTCTATCAAAAATTCTCTGTTTAGCTCTGTACCCCATTTTAAGTTGGATTACTTGATTGGCTGCTTTTTAACTTCTTGACTTTTTTATATATCCTAGATATTAGCCCTCTGTCAGATATAGGGTTGGTGAAGATTCTTTCCTGGACTGTAGGCTATCATTTTGTTCTGGGTGCTTTGCTTTACAGAAACTTTTCAGTTTCAAGAGGTTCAATGTATTGATTGTTGATCTTAGAGCTTGTGCTGTTGGTGTTCTGTTCATGGACTTGTCTCCTGTGCCAATGAGGTCAAAGCTCTTCCCCACTTTTTCTTCTAACAGATTTAGTGTGTCTGGTTTTAGGCTGAGGTCTTTGATCCACTTGGACTTCAGTGACAATACATGTTGGAGAGGATGTGGAGAAAGGGGAACCCTCTACCATTGCTGCTGTGAATGTAGCCTTGTACAACTCCTTTGGAAATCAATCTGGCGCTTTCTCAGACAATTAGGAATAGAGCTTCCTCAAGTTCCAGCTATACCACTCCTAGATATATCCAAAATATGCTCAAGTATACAACAAGGACATTTGCTCAACCATGTTTGTAGCAGCTTTATTCATAATAACCAGAATCTGGAAACAACCCAGATGTCCCTCAACTGAGGAGTGGATACAGAAATTGTGATACACTTACACAATAGAATACAACTCAGGAATTAAAAACAAGGAAATCAAGAAATTTGCAGGCAAATGGTGGGAAACAGAAAAGATCATCCTGAATGAGGTATCCCAAAAGCAGAAAGACATACATGGTGTATACTCACTTAAGAGTGGATATTAGGCATATAATATAGGATAAATATAGTAAAATCTATACACCTAAAGAAGCTAAGCAAGAAGGAGGACACTGGGTAAAATGATCAATCCTCACTCAGAAAGGCAAACAGGATGAACATCTGAAGAGGGAGAAAACAGGGAACAGGACAGAAGCCTACCACAGAGGGCCTCTGAAAGACTCTACCCAGCAGGGTATCAAAGCAGATGCTTATACTCAGAGCCAAATTTTGGGCAGAGAGCAGGGAATCTCATGAAAGAAGGTAAAGATGAAAGATCTGGAGGAGACAGGAGCTCTACAGGGAGAGCATCAGAACCAAAATATCTGTGTAAAGAGATCTTTTCTGAGACTGATAATCCAACCAAGAACCATTCATGGATAAACCTAGAACCCTTGCATGTAGGCCATGGCTGTCTCAGTCTCCAAGTGGTCCCTGGTAATGGTAACAGAGACTGTGTCTGACATGAACTCAGTGGCTGGCTCTTTGTCACCTCCCCCTGAGGGGGGAGCAGCCTGACCAGGCCACAGAGGAAGACAATGCAGACAGCCCTGATGAGACCTGACAGGCTAGGGTCAGATGGAAGGGGAGGAGGATCTCCCCTATTTGTGGACTTGGGGAGGGGCATGGGAGGAGATGAAGGGAAAAGGGTAAGTTTGGGAGGGGACAAAGGAGGGGGCTACATCTGGATACAAAGTGAATAAACTGTAATTTATAAAAATAAATAAATAAACAAAAACAAAACATTAAAAGAAAATAACACCCAATAATAAGTTGAATGAAAAGAAAAAATTAAGTGTTCAGGAGTAGTAAACACATGGATAAATGTAAAAGACGCTATGGATGTGTTATTTTTCTGAATATACTTAACGGCTATCAATAAACAATAGTTATAGCAATGTGTTATTATATTTGCAATAGTTCATATGTATCTCATCAAACAGGAGCAAGAAGAAAGGAAAAAAACAGCAAGGATTCTACAGCCTATCAAAATTAACTATATGGTAACTTGAAGATTAGGCTGTGTAAAATTAAAATACATATTGCCAGATCTAAACGAATCCAAAAGAAATAAATTTTAAATGTCTCCTCAAATAAGCAAAGGAATGCAGATAGAACAACAAAAATAATGAGTAGGTCAGGTGAATGGGCAGCAGGTACATAGCAAACACGGACCAACCTGGCTACGTGAAACTGCCTCAAAACAAGAAGGTTTAGAGAAAGGGGAACGCAAAATATTTAGTCAACAGAAGAAGGCTCAAGGAAGAACGAAGACCCAAAAAAGTTATGAAACATATTGAAAAGAAAAAGCAAATTAGAAAATGTATGTGATTATTATGTAGGTGAACTAAAAACATTATGACTATTATATATGATATATATGATATATATATATATGTACATTGACATCACGTAACTGAAATTGCAGACGTGAGGACACAGAAACTAGGGAAAAGCGTGGCAGTTTCTGAATAAATTAAAAACACATAGATATATACAGAGTTGTGCCTCTCCTGGGTGCATAGCCGAAGTCTGACACCAACATTACAAAGCCTCTTGCACATCAGTGTTTACTGCTACACCATCTTCAGCGGCTAAAACCTGGAGCCGACCGAAACGCTCAGTACCAGATGAGTGCATAAGAGACTGAGGAACGTGCGCAGTGGCGTTTTAGTCAACTGTTAGAGAATGAAGTTATGATCATGTAGAAAAGCGGATGGGACTGGAGACCATGCCTGTGAAATCAGCCAGAATCAAAACACAGGCAGTGCACACATTCTCTCCTATGCACACCTAAGACCTACATCTCTGTGTGCGTGTGTTGGCATACTCTTTCAAACGCCTCATTTACATTTCTTCAATCTTTTTCCCTCTAGTCCATCCCAATACCTCCCAACACCCATCACCAGGTAGGAGAGATAAAGGATTAGTGGGAGAAGGGGGACAGTTCTTTTTAGCTGCTTCCTGCTGGTTAGGATCATTGGGGTCCTTGGAGCCAGTCGGATCCTGGCTTCAGGAGATCTTCAGCTTCTTGTCTCACAACAGCAAGAGGAGACACAGGGGAAGCAGCAGCAGCTTTGTTCTTTTTTGGACATTTCCACTCCGTGGGTCAGTTTTTATTCTCTCTCCAGAGTCCTCAGATGTAAACTATCTGCAGCCGGCAAAGCGCTCCTCTCAGAGCCCGCATGAGGCAAATTGTCTGCTGCTGTGGACCAGTGAATCAGTCCCACATCCCACACCTAGCACCAAAACAAAAACGTGTTTATATCTAAAACATGTATGTTTGCGTGTGATTATTTGTGTGTGATTGTATGCACATGTGTGAATGCACACATATGTGTGGTTGTGTGTGTGCTGCATCAGTGTGATTGTGTGTGTGCACACTGCATCTGTGTGTGTGTGTATGTGTGTGAGAGAGAGAGATGAGAGCAGAACAAAGACTATTAGCAGAAGAGATTTTTTTCCTTTTTTAATTATTTTTATTAATTACAGTTTATTCACTTCGTATCCCAGCTGTAGCCTCCGCCCTCATTCCCTCCCAATCTCACCCTCCTTCCTTCCCTCATCTCCTCCTATGCCCCTCCCCCAGTACACTGATAGGAGAGGTCCTCCTCCCCTTCCCTCTGATCTTAGCTTATCAGGTCTCATCAGGACTGGCTGCATTGTCTTCCTCTGTGGCCTAGTAAGGCTGCTCCTCCCTCAGGGGGAGGTGATCAAAGAGCCAGCCACTGAGTTCATGTCAGAGACAGTTCCTGTTCCCCTTACTGGGGTACTCACTTGGATATTGAGCTGCCATGGGGTACGTCTGAGCAGGCGTTCTAGGTTATCTCCATGAATAGTTCTTGGTTGGGGTATCAGTCTTAGAAAAGAACCCTGGGCCCAGATATTTTGGTTCTGTTGCTCTCCTTGTGCAGCACCTGTCCTCTCCAGGTCTTAGTATCTCCCTCTTCTTTCATGAGATTCCCTGCAGTCTGCTCAATGTTTGGCTATGAGTTTCAGCATCTGCTATGTTGTCCTGCTGGGTAGAGTCTTTCAGAGGCCCTCTGTGGTAGGCTCCTGTCCTGTTCCCTGTTTTCTCCCTCTTCAGATGTCTGTTCCATTTGCCTTTCTGAATGAGGATTAATCATCTTACCCAGGGTCCTCCTTCTTGCTTAGCTTCTTTAGGTGTAGTGCTTTTAGTATGATTATCCTATAATATAGGAATGTAAACTTGCACAACCACTTTGGAAATCAATCTGGTCCTTTCTCAGACAATTAGGAATAGTGTTACCTCAAGATCCAGCTATACCACTCCTAGACATATATCAAAAGTTTGCTCAACCATACAACAAGGACATTTGCTCAACCATGTTCATAACAGCTTTATTCATAATAGCCAGAATATGGAAATAACCCAGATGTTTCTCAATTGAGGAATGGATACAGAAATTGTAGTACATTTACACAATTGAATATTCCTTAGCTATTAAAAGCAAGGAAACCATGAAATTTGTAGGCATTTGGTATAAACAGAAAAGATCATCCTGAGTGAGGTATCCCAGAAGCAGAAAGATACAAATGGTTTATACTGACTTATAAGTGGATATTAGACAAGAGAAGAGATCTTATAGAGTAGTAGGAAGGTAATAGGAGACATATGAAAGTAGAATGTCCCCATTCGAAAGAAAGAAAGAAAGAAAGAAAGAAAGAAAGAAAGAAAGAAAGAAAGAAAGAAAGAAAGAGGAGCAGGGGTGGGAACAAGAAAGGGCAGTAACAGATGAAATAGAGCATGTGGAATGCTATAATGAGACCCATTACTTTATGTGCTAAGTTTTGAAAATCAATGGTAAAAAATAAACCCTGAAAGAATTTTTAAGTAGTTAGATATTACAATTTTTCATGTTGATGCCCTTAAAATCTTACGTTTCATATGAAAATGCACATGCACACATACACACACATGCACACACAGACATCCCCAGGCAGGTAAATAAAGGGATACTAATGGAACTGCCCTAGGTTTCACATTCCAGGTTTTAAGATGTATGACAGAGCTTCTCTGTCAAAATAAAAACAGCATGATATTACTGTAAGACATGTTGATCAATGGAATAGTGCTGAAGACACAGACAATTCAACACACCTATGAACACCTAATTTTTGACAGAGAAGCTAAGAGTACACTCTGATGAAAGCAACAGCATCTTCAAGAAGAAATGCTCATCAAACTGGATAGCTGCATGTAGAACATTTAAAATAGATCCATTTCTATCCCTGTGTACAAAACTAAGTGGGTCAAGAGCCTAAATTCTGAATCTCATAGAAGAGAAAACAAGAACGTGATTGAATTTCTTGGCACAGGAATGGCGTTTCTGAACAGGTCCCAGATACTATAAGTAGTAACAGTGAAAGACACCATTATTCCATTAAAGTGACAGACTAAAGAATAAGAAAAGATTTTTATCAATTTTTTATCTGATATACAGTATCAACAATATATAAAGAACTCAAAAACTGGACATGAAGGAAACAAACATCCCAGTTTTTAAGTGGGGTATAGATCTAAACAGAGAGTTCTCAAAAGATGAAACACAAATGGAATAGAAACACTTTTTTAAATGTTCAACATCCTAATCCATCAGGGGAAATGCTAATCAAAGTACTGAAAGATTGTATTTTACTCCTATCAGAATGGCCTAGACCAATAAAAAAAAATAATAATAACAGCAGATGTTGGCAAGGATGTGGGAAAGGAGAACACTTTTCATTGCTGGTGGGAGAGCAAACTAGTGCAGCCACTTTGGAAATCAGTGTGGAAACTCCTCAGGAAGCTGAAGAAGTTCAAGAAGCTCAAGAAGACTTGGGGAGAAACAAAGGAGATGATCTATTGAGCCCTGTCTCTCCTTCTGTAATAGGTACAGCAGAGACCTTCCTGCTCTTCCTTCACACTCTAGACTGTATCCAATCTTCTTCCTGGGGGTTTCTCCCTCGCTCTGCCTCCCAAACACAATAAATAGATAGTCTCCCACCAAAAATAAAAATAAAATTAAAAAAAAAAAAGCTGGAAACTGATCTATCACACGGTCCAGCCATGGCACTCTTAGGCATATACTCAAAGACTTTTACCACAGAGATACTGGCACATCCATGTTCGTTGCTGTTATATTCATAATAGCCAGAAATTGGAAAAAGGCTAGATTTCAATCAAGTGATAAGTGGATAATGAATATGTGGTACATCCACACAATGGAATGGAGAGAGAGATGCCCTTTAACAATTTAGGTAGTTTTGTGCTAGATATGTGAAAATCACAGTGAAAACTTTCAGTTGTGAAAAAAAAAATGTTTGCGAGGTATGGTAAGTGTTTGAGAACAATTGCCCTTCACACAGTAGTATGCACTCGCTCCTAGGCCCCCTGAAATAACCTTTTTATGTCATCCTCCGGGGGGCAGCTGGTGTGATCTTTCAGGCTCTGCCGATCCTGCCGACCCCAGCGCCCCTCAGGGATTGCCACCTGCTCCTAGACTGGCTAGGATCTGCTTCACTGCAGTTACTAGAGAAGGATAAATGTCTAATTACTTAGCAAAATTGGAAGAAGAAGAAGAAAAACCTACAGAGTCCATCACTACTGATCTGGGGAGTAGTAACAAAAGGGCACAGAGAAAAAAATAGTCTTGTAATTGCATTCTGTCAAACAGCTAGATAAGCAGCCAGCAATTTTGCATAAGAATGCATTTGGCTGGCCCATTTACAATGGACCGGTAATCCCATACATATTTATTGCCAAGTGAAAGAAAGCAACATAAGCTTTTACCCTTTGAGAAAGGTCTGTAACATGCGTGGTGTCAGTGAAGTATGAAAACATGGTGATTTGGTTGCTTCTTTGTTTGTCAAAGGCTTGGCTGGGCTGGCACATGTACTCAGGCTGAATGCAGCTGTGTGAAACATGTTCTCAGAGCAATGGTGAGCATATGCTTCAGCTGGCGACCTACAGTGCCCACAGAGCTTTCTGCTCTGACCTGAAGCAGGCTAATGTGGGACTCACAGATTACCACACATGATCTTGAATGGCTGAATAAAATGAACCCATAAAATAGAACGAACACTAGAGGGGAAAGAGAAAGACAGTAAAAAGATGTAATTTCTCTGACATGATTTTGTGTCTGTATAAACTGCAATATGTTAATCCTTCGCACTGACTGAGTAAATAAACCAATTCTTTCTTTGAATGGAAAGGTGTCACTCAAGTAGTAATTTTATTCCAATTCTACATGCTACATATGTCTGAGAGCAACTATTAAAAATATATCATGTGTGGTTCTGCAGGTTATTTTGTATCCTTGACTACCCCACAAAAGATTTAGGCAGCTAATAGGAGCAAAAAATAGATAGATAGATAGATAGATAGATAGATAGATAGATAGATAGATAGATAGATAGATAGATAGATGATAGATAGATAGATAGAAATGGACTAAATCATCTATTTATAAAATAAGGTAAATAATTAAGAGAAAAGTAGGGAAAGAAATCTTAAGCTCCAGGCTGAGAAATACCTAATTAAATATGATAAATATGAATGTCCTTTGCAAAACCAGAACAAGGAAACTTTAGCAAATGAATATGATTACCTGTGAATTTTAAAATGTTAGTTGAATTCCTCAGATGTAGCCATCAATACTATATTGGTTTCTCTTGCTGTGTTGGTACAATAAGTCCAAAAAGGCCACAAACAGTAACTGCATGCTTGTGTGTGTGTGTGTGTGTGTGTGTGTATCTGTTTATAGGTGTCTGTGTATGTGTTTGTGTCTATAATGTCTATATGTGTGTATCTGTGTGTGTTTATGGTGTCTCTATGCATGTATATCTGTGTGCAGGTGTTGTGTGTGTGTGTGTGTGTAAATGGTACTTAAGTAGTCCTACTAATGCTTAAACAGGAAGATCAAAGGTTACTTGTGAGTTTGAATATTGAGATTCTCAGAACAAGAATTATAAATGGAAAATAATCATTGTGTTCTAAACTCTGCTGTGCACCCCGCTGCCTTTCTAGGTGCACAGAAAACAAACGGGCATGGTCTTGTTCTCTGCATACTTAAGAAGCTCATAGAAAGTAGAAATGTGCCCTGCAAGGATAAGGAACAACTGCTATATTAGGGTTAGCAATGAAGCTGTCATTTCTCCAGGTCAAAGACTCTACCAAGCAGGGTATCAAAGCAGAGGCTGAGACTCATAGCCAAACTTTGGGCAGAGTGCACGGAATCTTATGAAAGAAGGGGGAGAGAGAAAGACCTGGAGGGGACAGGAGCTCCATAAGAAGAGCAACAGAACCAAAATATCTGGGCCCAGGGGTCTTCTCTGGGACTGATATGCCAACCAAGGACCATTCATAGATATAACCTAGATAACCAAGAACTGCTCAGAGGTAGCCTATGGTAGCTTAGTCTCCAAGTGGGTACCCTAGTAAGGGGAACAGGGACTGTCTCTGACATGAATGCAGTGGCTGGCTCTTTGATCACCTCCCCCCAAGGGGGAAGGGGAGCAGCCTTGCCAGACCACAGAGGAGGGCATTGCAGCCAGTCCTAATGAGACCTGATAGGCCAGGGTTAGATGGAAGGGAGGAGGATCTCCCCCATCAGTGGACTTGGAGAGGGGCAGGGGAGGAGAAGAGGGAGGGAGAGTGGGATTGGGGCACTGCCACTGCAGCCCAGGAAGGTTGATTTGAGCACCTGAGTTTGTACTAGATGTATAAGATCAAGTCAATAACGCTTTGTTGGTAGCTGTAAGAACATCTAAAGAATGCATTCCTCATATCATTATCCAGAATATCCTAACTCCATCAAAGCTGACATTTCTGCATTAAGTAATTCATATAGGTGCTGGAATATAAGCCTGAGTGTGTGGGGGGGGAGGGATAACCGACTAAGTTGTAACAGCATGATGCCCGCTTTTATTGATTAAGCCCTCTTGGGAATATATAAGCAAAAATTGACAGGCACTGCTTTCCTACTCATTCAAATTGGTCATGCTTTAATACCTGCTGTTTGGCTTTTAAGATAAAAAGAGTCTCATAAAGCCAAAGGCTCCTCAATGAGCCTGTGAGCTCCAGCACTGGCGATTTGTCCCACTATGCCATCTTGTCATCTGCTTTCCTGCTGCCACTGTTAGGAGCTGGGCACACATAGTATGCCATTTCTCTTTTTAAGAGCCTGGCTCTTTGATCACCTCCCCCTGAGGGGGGAGCAGCCTAACCAGGCCACACAGGGAGACAATGCAGCCACTGTGGATGAGACCTGATAGGCTAGGGTCAGATGGAAGGAGAGGACTGGGGGAGGGGCAGGTGTGGAGAAGGGGGAAGGAGGGTGGGTTTGGGAGGGGAGGAGGGAGGGAGCTACAGGGGGGGATACAAAGTGAATAAACTGTAATTAATAACAATTAAAATTAAAAATTGAAAAAAAAGTAAGGTACCTTGTCCAGCAATAAATGACCTCATAATAGAGTAGTTATTTTTGACATTGTAAGTTCTTGTCTGGTGCCAATAAACAGCAAGTGGAGCATGAGACAAGTATCATAGAAAAGTAGTTTTGCATGTCCAGTGTGGTGTGTAAGCACAAGAAAGCTCCCTTCAGCTGCCACTAGGTAATGCTATTAATAACTGGTCTCCAGACAAAAGCAGAAGCCAGTATCAGCCCTGCACTGGCAGAAAGGTCCTTCGTCCTGAAGCTCCTCCCTCTGCTGCTCTCCCTAGAGGTGATCATACACCCAGCCAAGTGTCTCTTGAGCTGAGAACTTAGAGAGCTCAAAAGTCTCATTAGGACATGGAATCATTTTTGTTTCAAAGGGCTTTGAATGAAAACTTTGTTTTTTTCCTCTTCAGTTCTTATACTTTTTGTTGTTGTTTGTTTTGTTGAAAATATTTTTATACAGTATATTCTGATTTTCTCTCCCTCACCTCCTCCCAGGTCCACCTCCACACCTACTCAAATCCACACAAATTTCTCTCTCTCCTCTCTCTAGAAAGACAAATAAACAAACAAACAAGAAAAAAAGCAAACAGATAAAAAAAAAAAAGAATAAATGGCCTGAGAGGAACACACACCATAAAAATACAAGAGATAAGGAAATCATAATAGATAATCAAAAGACAAATAAGCTAAAAATGCCCAGTGCATTATGAAAGAAAATCTCTCCGGAAATACTGGTGGCTTTTTCGTGCCTGCCACTTACTTCTGGGCACGGGGCCTCCCTTAAGTGTGGTTTGTGTACACAGACACAGTGTAGCATTGGCTGTCCTGGACTCACTATGTAGACCAGGAGGGCTTGGAACTCACAGGGATCTGCCTGTCTCTGCCGCCACGAGAGATGGGATTACAGGCATGCACCACCTCCACCCTGCCTGGCTGGTGGAGTGGAATTTTAAAGATTTATGCAAGGCTGGCCTTGATGTAGATCTGAATGCTGTTCACTGCTATAAGACATTTTGAGTCAAAAGCTCAGAATGAATTTTAAACGGTAAGGTTCAAGACAAATGCTAATTGTAGTAACCCACTTTTTAAAGCAAGGTTCCACCTCATAAAGATTCCTCAACCTTCCAAAGCAGTGTTCTCAAGTGTAATATGCATGAGCCTTTGGGGTGCATTTGACATTCAGATAACAGAAGTAACCAAGATTTTCCAGCTAGCTGTCTGCCATAGTGTGCTCTCAGGCTTCCAAATCCTCTGCTCCTGTGCTTCACATGCATTTGCAACTTTGTTTCTGAGTTCAGCATCCCACCCCAAAGCCTGTGTTTTAGGAGTTCTCTCAGCAAAAACTTGCTAGCAATTTACTAGTCCTTTTTTGATCTGTATGTCTTTATTTCTGTTTTATTCTGTGGCATTCTGCACAGTGGCTATTCTAGGTCTACAGCAACTTCCTTCAGCCCCTTGTCTTGTGTTGTCTATGCCTTTCATCTCATGTTGCTAATCACACTGTTATCTTATGAACTCACAGTAGCACATATGTGTGAAGAAAATATTTGACTTGGTATTTCCTGGGGAAACAATATTAGAAGTAATTAGAGTCGTTCTAATGCTTCAACAATACTTTGTAATATAATTCAAAGCTGTTTGACAAGTATATTGAATTCTTACCACAAGCCAGGGGCTTTTATAGATTTATACTATGATTCCTACAATTCAGGGAATGATTTAATTGCTATATATTTTGCAGAATAAAAGAGAGAAGGCCAGGATAACAAATAATGTAGTCTTGACCATACAGCTTTAAAAAAAAATCACATCCATAGCACAAAAACTAGATCTTCTAATTCCAGATCTAGTCTAATTGCCTATAGAGTCAATAATATTTATCTTTAGCTCTGCTTACTTTTATGACTAAAAGAATAGATAATATTAGTATGTAAAGACTTTGGATATTTAAATAATATTCATATTATTGATTATCGTCTTCCTCACCAGGTCCAAGGTGAAAGTCTAACTCATGTAGCCCTGATATGCCCCTGAGCTGGGGAGTCACTCCGTTCCAGAAGGCTGAACGTTCTGGACACAGCTCCTTGCTTGAACAATCATGCTCATGAATTTCAGATTCAGGCTAGGCTTCCCTACCACATATTGAGAAATTGAAAAATGGGAAAAGAGAAAAGTAAATGACCTTTGAAATACAGAAGAGCGTTTACTCTGGAGAAAAAAAAAATGTAATTCAGCTTTCATGCACATTCCAATTCTTTTACGATTTGAAGAGTTGTCAAGACATGCGAGCAAGTTTAATGGGATATATTTGTAGGCAGAGGTCATTTCTAGGGTAGAAAAAATATTTATAGCATGAAAGCATGAGAATGAGAGAGGGACTGCATTTCAGTCTATACTGAGGATTGGATTTGCTTTGAGAGTAGCTACAAGCCATGTTGGTCCATGGGCTTCAGATTTCTCATTTATAAAATGTTAAGCTGAACATCTGTCTTCTAACATCTGAAATGAATGTTTCTATTTACTTGATAATTGCTCTCGCTTTTGATTTTTTTCTGAGTAGATGTGATGCATATACAGGTGCTCGTTTTCTTTTCTCCTTTCCTGACTTCTGCTGAGTCGATAACATTTTTCATTATTCATGACCACATATGTGTGCTTCTGTGTATGTATGTTTACATGCACATATGTATGAGTTCATTGATCACTTGGAAATTGCATATGTAGTTCATTAGAGATTACTGTTAACTTAGATTTGCTTTTGAAATTGACCTTTTTACACTTGGAAATGTGTATTTGTTGCAATTCTAAGAAATTTCCAAGCCATTGTCCTTCTCCAGTCTTTTAGGCAGCAAATATATCTTGCAAATCACTCAACATAAGTCCCCGTGGTATCATCCACATGATTGAGTAGACAAATTTTTCTTTTCCCTGCTAGGCTGGAGTGTCCCTTGGTAAGGCAACACCACAGTTAGTTTCACTAATTGCTTGTGGAAGGACATCTAGGTTGTTTACAATTTGAGACCATTATAAATGAAGTCATAGATGCTGAGCCTGATGGACAACTGATGGGCAGAGTGAATGGAATTTTATGTAAGAAGTGGGAAATAGTAAGAGCTGGAGGGGACAGGAACCCCACAAGGAGAGCAACAGAACAAGATAATTTGAACACAGGGAACTTCCCAGAGACTCATACTCCAACCAAGGACTATTCGTGGAGATAACCTAGAACCCCTGCACAGATGTAGCCCATGGCAGTTCAGTGTCCAAGTGGGTTACATAGTAATGGGAAGAGGGACTGCCTCTGACATAATCTGATTGGCCTGCTCGTTGATCACCTCCCCCTGAGTGGGGAGCAGCCTTACCAGGCCACGGTAGAGGACAATGCAGCCACTTTTGATGAGAACTGATAGACTAAGATCAGAAAGGAGAGGAGAACCTCCCCTCTCAGTGGACTTGGGGAGGGGCATGGATGCAGAAAGGGGAAGGAGGGTGGGATCAGGAGGGGAGGATGGAGGGGCTTATGGGGAAATACAAAATGAATAAAGTGTAATTAATAAAAAATTAAAAAAAAGAACAGTTGTGTGGCAGGATTTCTGTGAAAAGGTGTAATTCTTTTATTCTTTTTTTTTTTCTGGAACACTCAAAACCTGTAGTTGCTTAGTAGTAAGGTACTTGCACATATTATGATAGAAGAAACTACCAAACTGTCTTCCCAAGTGATTATGCCATTGCACAACCTGACAAGCACTATATAAGTGACCTAATTTTTCTTCATCACTAATTTTTGGTGTTGTCGCTGGCTTTTTGTTTGTTTGTTTGGTTTTAACATTTTATAGGAATGGAGTCATACCTCTTAGTTGTCACTTCCCAGATATCTAATACTTATGAACAATATTTTGTATGCTTATTTCTGCTGTTTGTGTGGCATCTTCAGTGAAATGCTTTCTTTCTCTGCTGTAGTTTGAATGTGAAATGACCTTCAGGCCATGTGCTAAAGCATTAATCACCTTTGTTAGGTAATAAAACACTACAGAAATGAAGCTGAGCAGAATGTTTGAGATCCTTGAGTGTGTAGCATCAAAGAGCTTTGTGGGGGCAATGGTCTCCTCTCTTTTCATTTTGTTCTTAATCATGAGGAGCACAGATTTCTCTGCCCTTGGTGTGCTTCCTCGTGAAGCTCTAAAACCAATAAGATCAATTGAGCACAAGTCAAACCTCCAAAACTGTAAACCAAAATAAACTTCTGCAGAGCAGAGAAGCTGTGTGCAACCCATGATGGTGTCCGAGGGTAACGTAACAGCTAGATCGAAAAGGGCAAGTGGGGGGGTTGTTAAGACTGTCCAGTGGATGAAGGTGTTTTCCATCAAGCCTGAAACCGCAGTTTCAATCCTGAGTACCAAGAAGGTGGAAGAAGACTTCCAACAGATGAATTTATTTAATGAATAAGTGGGAAAAGTAGGAGAGAGACAAGGGAGTTGAAGAAATTGTTGTACTGCTGTCCTCTCTTGAGTAGAGCACAACTATAAACAGCATACCTGTGCTTAGAACATGCATGTTTTCACCAACATGAAGTAGCATTGCATGTCCTGTGACACAGAACACAGTAACAAAAATGTTCAGAGGGGACGTGACATTTTTCAAGTTGAAATCCCAAAGAGGATGCTCAGCCAGATGCTCATCAAGGCTGAAATACATCGTAAGAATATTCCATGACATTATCACACTTCCTTTCTAGAACATTCCACTGTACTTCTTTCCAATAAATGTTGTTTGATGTATTTGAATCCTATTACATTTAACCTTACACAAAAGGGTGGCATTTAAATTCTGAGTAGGATTGGAAGAATTTTACTCCAGCACAGCCTATTAAAGTCCATCCCAGGCTCATCTCTGGTGATCTGGTATTGAAAATTTACCTCTGAGTCTGTACTTTTTGAGGCAGTGTTCCTATAGCCTTGCTTTGGAAAGCTATCACCTGGAGATTGATAACCACAGCTACACTGGGTCTCCTTCAGGATGCCACTGTGGAAATTTAGTTTCTCATTAATCGTTTATGAAGCTGCATGGAGTTTAAATTGGGTTGAACAAGGTGACCAAATCCTTCTGTTATCGAAATGAAGCATATTGTCAAAAGGAAAAGGAACCAGCTGATCTATAGTAGTTGTCTTATTGCTGATTTTATCTTCTTGATGGTAGGGCATAATTTCTTCCCTCTCACTGGGATGGGAGAGCAACTGTTTGAAGGATTGTAAGTAAAGGCATCAAATAAAAAAATACATTAGTAATACAAAAATAGAAACTAGGTGAAATATTTTTAATAATAGTTCTTCAATAAAAGCATTAATGTGATGTAAATTATATACTAAGCAATTTTAAGGCGTTTTACTTTAGCATCTGACATCTAGGCAAATAACACTTACATGTTATTTTTGTGTAGTTGGTATGTTGAAAGAACTATGGCAGAATGCCTACTTGCCTCAATTAATATCCTTGGACATAGATAGGTACAGTCTCAGAAAGGCTTATGTTTGAACCATCATTCTCAACTGCCTCATTTTCCCATTGATGTGGGGGCGGCTGATGTTAAATTATGCTGGTATTTGTAGGAAGCATGCAGCTTAAGAGTACTAGAGACTATACCTAGGCACCTTGTCTTTGCTGAAGATATTTCTCGCTAAAAACACACACAAACTGAGGGGGAAAAACTGATAAATTTTTCCTTGGTATAGCAATGCTAAATATAATAAGCTTTTTGTATCTTGTGGGTTGTGCACATGTGGATTCAACTGAGAGTCAATCAAAAATACTGAGAAAAATGCATCTGAACTAAAGATTTGCTGATTTATTATTATTTATTATTATGTAATGCATTGCAACATCTATTTATATACTAGCTAGGCACAGTAAATATTATAAGTGGTCCAGAAGTGACTCTAAGTACACTGGAAGATGTGTGTCTATATGCAAATATCAAGACGCTTTATAGATGATACTTGACAATGTTCAGGTTTGTGTGTCTTTGGAGTTCCTGAAAGCATCTCTTGTAAAAACTGAGAGACAAATGTCATAATTCATGCATGTACAGTAATACATACCTATCATATAGGAGATGCTCATGGAATGGTGAATAAAGATGAAGGCAACAATCACACAATAATAATCAAGTAAGCACTGGTGGAATTCTGAGGCTCACCTGAGTGAGGGGACATATCTCTTCAATTAGCCCTCAGTACTAAGTCCCAGACAAGCAAATGAAGACTATAAACGAAGATTCGGCATCTGGTATCAAATATGGAAGACTCACATGGTTATAAACTCATTACCTGGGCTTTGTGTAGACATCTAGTATGAAATTGACCTGCATATTAGCTTGGCATAGTAATTTTTTATCATAGTGTTTAAGGCTTGTCAGAGAATACTGCAGATATATGGCTGTTGAGGATCATGAATTCTGAATGTAAGGAGGCTTAGTCATACACTGATGAACATAGTAAAGAACTCAGAAAAAAACTGAGGAACAAATATACTAAAAATAGAAAAATAGTATGTGATATTAACAGAATAAACAGGGGGACATACTTTGGATATGTTACAGAGTTGAAGCCTAATAGCGAATTTCTATAGTAACGGGAATTTCTATAATAAAGGGAATCATTGCATAAGTTTATTTTAAAACCCAGCACCATGCAAAGGCCCTCAGGCCTCCGAATGAGCGAAAGCACTGCTGTGGAAGGGCAAAGCCAAAGACTGAGTAATGGAGCCGGTCATGGTCTCCCACAGCGTACCCCGCCACTTCCACTGTGCAGCTCTGCGTCTCCTCTGCCTTCACACTCGCTGCAGTTGAGATATTCAGGGCACTCATGTTCCAGCAGATGAGTAACCTCAACTTCTAATTCCCATGAAAGTCTCTAGGTGGCACAGCGTTATCTCAAACTTAACTTTTCTACTATGCAAAAAATTAACCACCATATCAGTTATCATAGATCAATCCCATGAGAAGACTCTAAGAAGGAAATTGTTGTTCTGGGTGTGTGACGGTGTGTGCCCTTTGATGAACACAGGAGGAAGTGAAGGTGCCACGTTAAACAGGGAGAGTGGAGCTGCAGTGCAGTCTCTACAAAGACGTCAACTCTATGGGAACTGAGGGAGGCCACCATCCCTTTGAAACTACTTTGTGGGTAAAGAGACAGATTTTATGACTTGATTTTGGCCAGCCAATGTGGATGGACTTTTCCTTGGCAGGAAATGTGACCTTCTTCATCTGAGAGTAAGTCACAAAAGGTGACTTAGCAGACAAGAAATGGCATTCCCCAGAGCGAGAGGAATGAGTGCTTAATCCTGCAAAGAGAATCGAGTAACATGTCACAACATTCACTCTACAAGTGTACTATAAACCTGTTTTCCCTGTCCATCCATGCAATGGGCAGTTATTTTTGCTCACCCTACTGGACATCTATCTGTGGAGCCTTTTCAATATAAGAATGAGTATAAAATGTCTTTGTAATACTAGGAAAACAAACATCAATAGCAACAACAATAAGCAACCAACAGCATGTGCTTTGACAGTAGAAGCTACGTGTGCTTTGGAAATGCAAAGAAAGGAGCATTTTGCTTCACTTTGTGGGAATGCACCTCTCCACTCCTTCACCTACTTGGAGCCTCTGTTTATCCCTGACCTACTTCTCCCTCTGTATTCCTCCAGTCTTCAACTCCCTGCGATCATGGAGACTTGTGCCTTGGCATTCTCACTATCCCAGTTATCCTCAAATCTGCATATTGTTCACAGTTTCAAAGACATCATGTCACTCTCACTAAACAGTAACTAGAAAAGAGACCAACACAAACTCAGGAATCACAGAATGGAGTTGAAAAAGCACATCCTGGGATGCTGACCTAGAATCTTAAAGTAGGCAAGGAGGCCTGGTGCAGTATGGGATATGAGGAAGGAGTAATGCTTGTCTTGCAGTCTGCCATCCAGTAAGGCAAAGATTTAAGATGAAGACCAAGTTTGTGGGCTTCCATCCACTGCCTTACGTAGTCTTAGCAGCAATGGAAGAGTTCATTAGAATGAGGCTTAGAAAATTTAATGGAACTGAAGCACATGTTAGGAAGTAGATTATTTTTCCAAAACTAACAAATTTTATAAAGTATTAGTTATAATTCTTATATATTGTTCAGTGAGTGTGTGTGTGTGTGTGTGTGTGTGTGTGTGTGTGGTTAGCTACTACTATGTCCATCATTCTCCTAATCTAGACATCTCTGTGATTAACAGAGGTGCTGAATCTGACCAACACTCTAGCATAAGCACCAAGGCAAAGGAGGCAAGAGCATATTCCCTTTCAATAATATAGTATCCAAACCTGAGTGTCACTTGGGGTTGATACACACCACACACACACACACACACACACACACACACACACAAACACTATACATCTATATTGTGTGTGTGTGTGTGTTTTATTGTAGATTCAACAGATAGTTGGGGAGAATTTATAATGTGTTATGTTTATCCAACTGAGCTGCTATTGTTCTTTCCCTGACCACTGTACTCTGCCTCCAGAAAAGAATATGTGCTGTACTGAGATGAAATTCACTCTCTCAAAGGAATCAATGGTTTAATTTGTTCTCACCGCTTGTGTATATGGTGTGTATTTGTGTTATCTTTGTGCACAGACAAGTTTAAAGCAGATAACAAACTGACTGAAACATGGATTCCTAAACCTAACTTACAATTAGAATGACTTGGTGATGATTTAAGAACTCTCTGAGTTCCTCTCTTTGAAGATATTTAATGAATAGATTCAATGAAAATGGGTTGAGGAGATAATGGATGAAGAAGGTCTCCAAGGTGACCCTCATGAACATCCGAGTGTTGACATTATTGTTGGGTACACATAAACAAACATGTATTTATCTGAGCTCTTTTGAGTAACACCAAGTGTTTATCACAATTGCAGAGAAAGCCCTACTCGACAATGCAGTTCACAACTCTGACTTTTCTATTCTATTTAATTCAGGGTGATTGAGTTCTTTTAGGTGGATTTCATCTGGAATCCCTTTTCCTCTGATTTTGTTAAATAAGATTTTTTATACCAAAAAAAATCTATCCATTCTGTAGTAACAAGGTTGATTTTAAATGGATAAACCTAGAGAAATTGAGTTCCACTCCCTAAGTACTTTATAATTACCAAATAACAGACACTGATCGCTCCAAGACAAAAACCTGATCTCATTAGTACCTGCTGTTTGAGTAGAAAGAAGACAATTATATGTGAAGGAAACTATACTTTTGGAAATGCTAATTAATTGTACATTATTTATTAGAAATACAATGCTCTCCTTGTACTGTAGCAGGAATACAGAGGAAGCCTGGGAGAACCTAAATAGCTGAGACAGGCTGAATTGTAACGAACTACAGAAATTTGCTCTGAAGCCATGTTCTTTTGCTGGTTTGGAAACAGCTGTGTATCACTCCCCTCAACGTCTTGTGCTTTACTAGAATGTGCTATCAAGGTCTCAGAGTGGGGACAAGAGATGGATTTGTCACCTGGCAGGTCTGAGAGATGCTGCACTGGTCCTAGTGTTTGAATCTCTCTTTACAAAGGGAAATAATAGATCAGTAGTGATAAATTGCAAATAAATAATTCTTCAGCCCAAATGAAGGGTCTGTGACTTAAAAGACTTACTTGTACTGAATTCTAATGAATTCAATCCCTTTGCATGGGTGTTGTAGAATTATATCTATGTTAAAGTCATTATCTCATTTTTTCTATTATTTGTTGACATTAGCAACAAAAAGCTACTAGCAAATAGCATCTCTCCACTTATGAGTCACACTGAGGACATCCGGTTCCCAGGAGCCTACCTGTCTACTCTCTCTGCAGCACTCAGGCCTAGAATGGTGCTAAGGGAGAAAACAGCAGATTGAACAAGAGCAGTGTTGTGCTCTCTAGTTGCCTCTCATATTCAGTTTCATTGTATAATTTCTAATGTAGTCATCAATACTTTCAAATAGGTGTTCAGCAGATGCTAAAATTGGAGAGACTTATATACTTAATTTCAAATTCCTATGTAGATTTTTTGTTTTGTTTTGTTTTGGGTTTTTTTTTTTTTTTAGCTATAATCCACTGGTTAATAGATTTAAAAACAGAATACATTTAGGAAGCCATTTAGTAAGGAAGCCCATGGAGAAAGAAACATCTAGAACCAGCTTTCCCACCATGTGAGTGGGCCATGCTAGAACCGGATATCCAATCAAGAGACACCACCCCACTGCCACAGGAAGTCAGAAACTAAATAACATACTACACTCTGCCAAATCAAAAATTCATGAGCAAAGTGAGTTCTTGTGGTTGCTTATAGCTACTAATTTTGTAGAGGTTTATTGTACAGTAGACAGATACTCTAACGGACAGGAAATTTCTCATGAGAGTGGTGATAAAAGAAGAGACAAGTTACAGCAAGGCACACTATGGAGCTACATCTCAAGGAAAAGTAGGTCTCAGAATCAGGAGCTCAGTCGGCCTTAAGGCAGAGTTGCTCAGCACGTCAGTCTCCACCACCTAAGTCATAACTGCTGAAGTGCTACAGGAAATTCAGAATTCAAAATGTCACCCCACACCAAGCCTTAGTCAGAAACGGTGAAACTGAAGATCCAGACACTCAGTTTCAACGGGCTCCCCAGATAATTCTTGTTTATTCTGATCCCTGACTCACCATTTCAGCCACTCCAAAAAGGACCATGGGAAGACTTCATGTTTCATCAGCAGTAAGGGTAAGGAATATCAGCAAAGAAAATAGCAATGCTACAAGCAAAGCAGGTGGAGAGATTAGGAAAATTTGTTTTACAGGACAAAATCAAACTTAGAAGAAAGAAACTCCACAAGGCTGTAAAATGTAAGGGATAGTTGGACAGGGTTGTGCCTGCCTGTAATCCCAGTGCTCGTGAGGAGACTCAGAAATCCAATGCCAGTCTTAGCTCCACAGCAATTTTAAGGCCAGCCTGGGTAACACAAGACCCTGTCTCAAAAAGATTTTTTAAGAGAGAGATAATGAAATAAGATACGTTTCAAAAAATTTTAAGATATTTATCTAAATAGACACATGGCAATAGAACACTTACGAATTACATTTTTTTTAAAATTGACTAATTTGAGACTAATTAGGCAAGAAGATTAACAAGACATTTTTATTTAATATTTTTGAGATTTTCTTTTTATTATTATTATTTTTTTATTTTTTTTGTATTTTATTTTTTTCTTATCAGTTACATTTTATTAACTCTGTACCCCAGCCATGTCCCGATCCCTCATTCCCTCCCAGTCCCTCCCTCCCTCCCTCATCTCCACCATGCCCCTTGCCAAGTCCACTGATAGGGGGGACCTCCTCCCCATTCATCTGATCCTGTTTTATCAGGTATCTTCAGGACTGGCTGCAAGCTCTCCTCTGTGGCCTAACAGGACTGCTCCTCCCTTGGGGGGTGGGGAGGCCAAAGAGCCAGTCATTGAGTTCCTGTTAGAAATAGTCCTTGCTCCCCTCACTATGGGAAACCAATTGGTTACTGAGCTACCACAGGCTACATCTGAGCAGAGGTTCTAGGTTACATTCATACATGGTCCTTGGTTGCATGTCAGTCTCAGAAAAGACCCTGTGCCCAGATATCTTTGGTCCTTGTGGAGCTCCTATCCTTTCCTCATCAGACTAACTCCCCTTCTTTCTTATGATTCCCTGTACTCTGCCAAAGGTTTGGTCATGAGTCTTTTCTTTGAAAACACTGCTAGTTAGAGTCTTTCCAATGCGCTCAGTAGACTCCTGTCATACGTTCAATGCACATCCCATCTGTCTTTCTAAACGAGGATTGATCATCTTACCCCATGTCTACTCTCTTGATTATCTTTTTTAGGTGTACAGATTTCATTATGTTTATTATATCTTATAGGTCTATATAAGTGAGTATATACCGTGTTTGTCTTTCTCCTTCTGGGATATTTCACTCAGGATGATCTTTTCTAGATCCCACCATTTGCCTGCAAATTTCATGATTTCCTCCTTTTTGATTGCTGAGTAGTATTCCATTGTGTAAAATGAGATTTTCATGAACAATTACTATATTCATATTGTTTCTACCCTGCCCCACTCCCTCCTACTCCTCTCTTGTCCTCCAACACTCCCTTTCAAATTCATAGTCTCCTCTTTAATTATTGCTCTCTCTCTCTCTCTCTCTCTCTCTCTCTCTCTCGGCCATTTAGTGTTACTCTTATGTTCATAAGTTGTTTAGGGCTGCCCATTCAAGATTAAATAGTATATTAGGAGACTGATGACCCCTAGAGAAAACAGTTCTCCTTCCTTCAGCATCCATTGACTTCTCTTCACCAAGGGTAGGGTATTATGGTCCCCCCCCATCCACACTGCCATCTCAGTGTGTGTTGTCATTGTTCAGGTGTTGGCTGCGGGTCGCGTCATTGAGGGTTTGTGAGGATAGCTTTCGTAAGTGCAGAGAACACTATGTAACTGCAGGAGTCCTGGTCCTCTGGCTCTTTTCAGTTTTTCTGCCCCATCTTACTCAATTTTCTTTGAGCCCTAGAAATAGTGGTTGCATTGTAGATATATCAACTAGAACTAGGCACACTATGGTCTATGTTTGTTTTGTTTATTTACATTTTTCTTTATTTTTTATTCTTATCATTTATTATAATTTTTTTCTATTTGTATCCCAACTGTGGCCTTCTCCCTTGTTTCTTCCAAATCCCATCCTCCCTCCCTCAGAATGCCCCTCCCCTAGTCCACTGATAGGTAAGGTCCTCCTCCCCTTCTGTTTGACTCTAGCCTATCAGGTCTCATCAGGACTGGCTGCATTGTCTTCCTCTATGGCCTGGCAAGGCTGCACACCTCCCCACCAGGGCAAATGGTAGAAACTAGAAAAGATCATCTTGAGTGAGGTATCCCAGAAGCAGAAAGACACATATGGTATATATTTACTCATAAATAGATATTAGCCATATAATATAGTATAAACATACTAAAATATATACTCCTAAAAAAGCTAAACAACAAGGAGGACTCTAGGGAAGAGACTGAATCCTCATTCAGAAGGTCAAACAGGATAGACATTGGAAGCAGGAGAAGACAGGGACAGGACAGGAGCCTACCACAGAGGGCCTCTGAAAGACTACTCATCGAGATATTGAAGCAGAGGCTGAGACTCATAGCCAAATTTTGGGCAGAGAGCCGGTAATTTAACTGTGTTTTAACCAGTTGTGGATTTCCATAATAGTCTTCATCTCTGACAACAGGTAAGAACTGCATGTGCCTGTGTATACGAAAGTAAGAGTTTAGACTAGAGGTAGAAATCATGTTGGTTTAGAAAATGACAGTAATGGGTTCTTCTTTGGGATCTCTGACCTGTCCCGGCGTAGGTAGCTGGCTAGGTTTACAGAATAAATTTCCTCCTGTTGACTGGGGTCTTACATCTAACTAGCCAGATTGCTTATCCTCAGATAAAATTGCCACGACTGAACTGCTGGGAATAGTGTTCCTGGTTAATCATTGTTTTGCTTGATTGATAGGCTTTACGGTGGAGTAGCACCACATTATACTGAAAAGATACCATAAATTCCAATGATGAACCCTTTCAAGAAAGTAACAGGATACAAAATCAACTTTAAAAATCAGTAGGCTTTCAATATACCAGTAACAAGAATGCTGAGGAGGACGTAGAAACATTCTTATCCACAAGAGTCTAAAAAATTATCTAGGAACAAATCTAACAAAGGTGGAGGTAAAAATACCTCTATAATAAAAATTTAATATATGAAGAAATAATTTGAGGAAAACATGTGAAGATGGATAGTTTTCCCATGATTTCAGATTGATATAATTAATATTGTAAAAATGACCATTGTACCAAAAGCTATTTATATATTCAATGAAATCCCAACCCAGAACCTCTTGACATTTCTCACAGAAATAGAAAAAAAAATCCTAAGCACAAAAGATCCCAAATGGCCTAAGCAATCTAAGAAAAAGTTTCCTGCTAAGTGGATCAGCATAAAATATTTCAAGCTAGACTACATAGCTATAGTAATAAAAACAGCATGGCTCTAAAATGCACATGTAAATCAGCAGATAAAAACAGAAAATCCAAACATGATTGCATGTAACTAAAGCCATCTGCTATTTAACAATGATACCAGGAAATACACACTGAAGTCAATACAGGACCTTAAAGAAATTATGCTAAGAAAAACAGATGTCCACATACAGAGGAATGAAATCACAACCATATCTGTCATCCTGTAGAAAAATCACCTCCAAATGGACTGAATATCTCAATGTGAAGCTCAAAATGCTGAAATTGTTAGAAGAAAGTACAGACTGTAATCTATAAGACATGCAGTGGCTCTCAATCTGTGGGTTGGTATCCCTTCGGGGGTCAATGACCCTTTCACAGGGCTCACCTAAGACCATAGAAAAACAGAGATATTTAATCATGGTTCATAACAATAGCAAAAATACAGTTATAAATTAACAACAAAAATAATTTTATGTTCGGGGTCAGCACAACATGAGGAACCAGAGTAAAGGGTAGTGGCATTAGGAAGGTTGAGAAACACTGACGTGCAGGCATAGGGAAGTGCTTTCTGAGTAGGACTGCGTTTGCTCATGTATTAATGCCAACGATTGACGGATGGGGCCTCGAGGTATTTATAAGCCTCTCTACAGCAAATGAAGTGATCAACCAAATGAAGTGGAAGCCCATTCAGCTGTAGGTACAATGGAGAACTAATATCCAAAATTTACAAAGAACTCAAGAAACAATATCCCAATTAAAAGTGGACTACAGATATGAACAGAGTTCAAATAAATAAAAACAAAGAAATAAAAATGACAAATATCTTTAAAAGTGTTTAGAATCCTCAATGATTAGAGAAGGGCAAATTAAAGCTATTTGAGATTTCATCCTTTCCAAGCAAGAATGCCTAAGATCTAGGAAACAAGTGACAATAAATACTAACAGGGAGCTAGAGAAGGGGAAATTCCAATCCACTATTGGTTGATTATAAACTGGTATAACTGATATGAAAATCGATGTGGAGAAATCTCAAAGAGAAATGCCTAATTTTTGTACCTTTGTTTCTTTGTTTCATGACTAGGTCATTAATCAATATAGATAGTAATATGAGGTAGATAATAATCACTGCAAAACTATAACCACCTCTCTTTATGTAAGGGATATTAAAGTATTTGTGTATAAACTAGGCTCCTGTATACTACACTCCTTACTTTCCATTAGAAAATGAAAGAAAGAATAAAGAAATGCCATATCTGCTTCAAATTGCCTTTGAAATGAAAGAGGACAAAACTAAATTCATGGAATAGTTCTTATGTTCCAATTACCAGACGCAGAAGCATCCTTCAAAAAAGACAGAGTTCTACAGTAATAATACATTTGAATCTTAAGGTGATGAAAGACATCATTAAAATGTAGAAAGAAAAAGAACCTATGGTTCACTACAGAGCACAGAAAATTTCTAGATATGCCTTCAAAAATAAGTAGTATCTTCGGTTTTTATTTTACATAATATGGTTTTTAGTAAGTCATATGATACACTTTTAATACGTAACTGATCTTTCTGTGACTATCGAGTACAATTTAAGAGTCATATTTAGTTATTTTTTCCCACTGAGAAATTAATGAGTCTAGACTCTTGCCCCTGTATTGGATAAGTTGCAGTGGACTAGGATTAAATCTGAGCTGTAATTCATAGGTGGCAGGAAACAGTACAGCACTAATAGTGAATGTGAACAAACAATGTAGATCTTCCTATACTACAAGGGCTCGACGAGAACAGATCTCCTGACATCCTGTGCTGTTAGCCGTCCCATTGCCGTGAGGGCTGCAGGAAATCCTGTGCTGTTAGCCGTCCCATTGCCGTGAGGGCTGCTTCACATACATCACTGAAAGGGTTCACTTTAGTGCCGTTTCTGATAGAGCTGCCTGTGGCTGTGGACCCATGCATTTGGGTTGGGATATCATAGCTGCAGATGTGGTTGATGGAGGCTGTTTTATACTTCTTTGGCAAACAGGAATCAGAGAGAAGGAGGACAGAGGAAGGGGCCATGAGGACATACAACCAAGGGTATGTTCCCAGGGACCTCCTACCTCTAGCCTCTGCCTTCCTGCTTTCCAAACCTCTCAACAATGTGATTACATTATGAACCACTTAAAAAGTAATCTGTTGATTAGGTTAGAGACCTTAAGATCTGTTCCTGAAAATGCCATTTCAGACATTCCCAGAGATATATTTTGCTAGCCTCATAGGTGTTTACTAATCTAAGCAAATTTAAAATCAAAATCACCATCTAGGTTCCCATATCCCTCTGCCTGTCTTTCCCCATCTCTGGTTTGACCTCAAGGTGTTTGTAAAGATGACGTTATTTCCATACTTAATATAACCCTAGTATAAAGCAGTTTCAAGATTTCTAAAACTCAGGACTGGGAGTCAACACAGGAACTTACATAGCACTTAGAATGTCCTCAGAGTTAACATGTGCTTCTGTATGAAAAGTAACACCTCAACCTTTCAATAAACTAACCTAGTTTGTTTACAGACTGGAAATGTGCTGTACATGTCCAGTATTAAAATGAGTAAGTGTCATTTCTGATAAGCTTACATGATAGAAACTAAATACCTAGTCCTTCCTCTGGTTGACGTTCCTTTAAGATTCTACTATTTGTTTTCTAAGAAAATATTAGCAAGGCCTTCCCAGTATTTGGTTCATGTGAATGACAGTGTGGATAATGAGCTAGCATTTATTTTTAATGAGTGTATTGTCTTCACAGACTTGAAACTTATTTAAAATACTTAAAGTCAATTGATTCTGTGCTTCTTCTTGAGTTTAGGAAAGTAAATAACCTGTCCCATTTAAGAATAAAACATTACTTCATGATCTTTTAAAATAACTGATTAATGATTTAATTATGGTCACAACTGATGGTTTGTAGGTGAATATTCAGCCATGTAAGACAAAATGAAATAGTCAAGTTGTTGACAGTCAAATTAATCAATATTTTTGATGCTTGATAATTTTAGGAGAAGTTTAATCTTATTGTTGATGAGAATTTATTTTGCATATGAATATAGCATACATAGTATCCTAATGTGCTGCTATTTGGACAGTGACATTTGGTTTGAACTATGTAATGTTCTTTGCTTTCCATGTCTTCGCACAAGTTTTCAAAACCCAGAATGCTTTGAGATTAACACAGAACAAAAGAATCTGAGCCAATTTACTTTCCTCTCATGCCAAAACAATTTAAATTTACAAAGGCTAGTTGCAGATGTGGTTGATGGAGGCTGTTTTATACTTCTTTGGCAAACAGGAGTCAGAGAGATACACCCCTTACCTAAGGAAATGTTGTGTGGGTACTATGGGATGCCTGGGGATTAGTTTCTAGAGGTGCTCATATTTAGTTTGTGGTTTTTAGTCTCTATCATGGGCAAGGTACACCCTAACACCAATGAGAAGTGTCAGATGAGCACAACTGTATTGAAATCCGACAATCCTGTCAGGAAAAAAAATATGGTGAAAATGGTTAAGCAAAAAATGTCCACCCCTCCCCCCACACACACAAGACAAAAACGTGATTCAATATATCAAATGAGACAAAGAGCTCTGACCTTTAGCAAATTGTGGATTTGGTAGATGCTTAGTAATAGAAGATGCAACCTAGAAATAGGACAACTTGAGAGTTATCCATTAACTGTCTCAGTTATTTGTAAATGTTATTTTGCCTCCAAAAATCTTTGTAGACTCTAGTTACAGAGATAACTTTATGACAGAGATAAAAGCATTGATTGGCAAGGATATGTTAAAATATGTTACATGCTTTGCATTTGTAAGGTGCAATTATATAGTATTGAACTAGAATCAGTATTACTTGTGTCTTTTAATTTGGAGTAACCAGAGATCATAAACAAAGGAGAACTCTTTACCATTTGAAGAGTCAGTTTCCAGCTATCCAAAGAAAAAACAAAACAAAACAAAGCAAAAAAAAAACAATCAAAAAACCTGTGGACATGTTTAAAGTCCTTCAACGGGCTGTAGAGATGGCTCAGAGGTTACTAGCACTGGCTGCTCTTCCAGAAGTCCTGAGTTCAATTCCCAGCAAACACATGGTGGCTCACAACCCTCTATAGTGAGATCTCGTGCCCTATTCTGGTGTGTAGGCACACATGAAGGCAGAAAATTGTATACATAATAAATAAATTAATTTAATTAAAATAAATAAGTAAAAAATAAAGTCCTCCAACAAGAACCAAAAAAAAAAAAAAAAGATATTTTTGTTCTGAGAATTACCAGGGTTGCTTGGAATTTTAGTACTGGGAAATTATTTTTATTAACTTAAATAACTTTGCACAAATAGTGGAGATTTTTTAATAGACTCTAGAATCTTCTTCAATAATAAAAATTATTGGCATTTGACTTCACACCTGAGCAACACACAGTGTGGCCATATTTGGTATAATTTTATCCCCTGCTAACATAGCCACTGCCATGTCCCTACAACACCCAGATTGACCTTATGGAGCCCTGCTCTATATCATCTTTTTTCTTTTTTTCTCATTAATTTATTAATTTATTCACTTTACATCCTGATTGAAACCCCCTCCCTTCCCTCCTTCCTATTCCACCCTCTCACCGTCTGCCCCCATTTATCTTTCCCCTTCTCTTCAAGTAAAGCACTGAGGACAGAGACAGACCCTGCTCCAATTGCTAGGGAACCTACATGAAGACCAAGGTGCTCGTTAGCTACATAAGTGTCCTAGGTCCAGCCCACGCATGCTCTTTGGTTAGTGGTTCAGTTTCTGTGAGCCCCCATGGTCCTCAGTTAGTTGACTCTGTTGGTCTTCTAGTGAAGTTCTTGCCCCCTCCAGATTCTCTATTCTTAATGTAATTTTTCCACAAGATTCCTTGAGCTCCATCTAATGTTTGGCGGTGGGTCTCAGCATCTGTTTCTATCTGCTGATGGACGCTTCTCAGAGGAAAGTTATGCTAGGCTCCTGTGTGTAAGAATAGCAGCGTATCATTAAATGTGTCAGGGGTTGGCTCTCTCCCATGGATAGGTATCGAGATGGGCCAGTCATTGGTTGGCCCTTCCCTCAAACTCTGCTCCATCTTTATTTCTGCACATCTTGTAGGCAGGGTACTTCGGGTCAAAGGTTTTACGGGTGGGTTGGTGTCTTTCTCCCTCCACTGGAAGTCCTGCTCGGCTATAGGAGATGGCTACTTCAGGCTCCATATCCCTTGCTGCCAGGAGTCTCAGCTAGGGTCACCCCCACCTCCTCCCAGGAGCTGATCCCATCACAGGTCTTCAGACTGTCCCAGAGATGCCTCCCACTGAGAGTGTCTCTAGATATAGAAGCCCCTAACCACATTTTAGATATGGCCTTTGACACAGCTTTCCGCTAGCTCTCCCCTTCCTGTGCCTATAGGACTTGGAGGACTGCAACCTCAAACAGCTGGGTCCTTCCAACGCCCCACCCCCTCTCCCACTCAGTTCCCTCTCCATCCACTTCTGATGTCTATCATTTCCTTCTACCTCTCTCTTCCAGTGGCTTAGCAAGCATGCCTTTATCTGTCACCAGTTTTACCTTTGATATTAATGCATAATCTCAGTGTTCTTTTATTGCTCAATTTAAATACATAAAGTCAGACAGGTTTCAATGCCCATGTTTTTTTATACAACAATAGAGAGTAAAATGTAGGAGGACCAGAGTTACCTTCCTTTGTCAAATGAATTTCAAAATTCCAAAATCTTTTGCAAATTATAGAAAATAATATATCCATATCTTAAATAGTGGTCTTTTAGCTTTTTTAACTTTTAGATAAAAAAGACGTATTTTAGAGATTTTATTTTCATGATCTGGTTTTAGTCATGTGTATAAAATTGGAAGAGAGACACAAACTAGAAGGTCAGACTTTTATAAAATGTATTCACTACCGTAACAGAGTAATTTAAACATTCTCTTTCTAGATTATAATCTAGATTGAGAATGTGGTAAATGTAGCTTTCATAGTCACATAATCGCATCTAAAGACATCTTCCCCTTACCTTGCTCTTAGTGGACATACAATAATTTTTTTATATAAGTGGCTTTTAAACCTTCATTATCGTTGATGAAGGGGAAGGTGCATTTCTAGAGCACGTTATTTACTAACCCATGCCATCCTTCAGTGACTGTCTGTCAGGAAAACAGATCCCCGACAGGTGCACACCCATGGTCGACTACATATGTGGTTTACGGTGCACGTGCCAGCCGCAGAGGCATACCGTCAGGTTTGCTAGGAACTCAGGCTTTTGTTGGTAAGTGTGAGTTTGCCTTTTCCTTGGGGATTGCAATACTTAAATCTGGAGAGCAAAAGAGAAATTTACAAAATAAAAATAAAAAAACAGAAATCAAGGAAGAAGAAAAACTTCTTCTCTCAATTTTGTGTGCATGGGAATGTTTCCACGAAGAGTCCAAGAAGAAAAGCTTCCTGGGAAGCTCAGGTGGCATCTTTTCTGTCTCAGTGCTCACTGGCCCTCCAGAATGAAAAAAATAAATCCACAGCTGTAATTCTAAACAAGGCGAGTATTCCTGCACCCATCCCTTATCATGATATCAATAATATTTCCAGCACCCATTGCTAGGTTAAAAATTGTTCCATAAAAAGTAATGAAACATTCATTTGCTGAAACATGCATGTAACTGAGATCATCATACTAAGCAAAATAAGCCAACCTCAGAAAGGCAAATACCACATTTTCTCTCATGTGAGTCCTAGATATTTTATGGAACATGAACCAATATATGTGTACATATGACATGAAAGTATAAGGAAGCCTAGGGGAATGAAGGAGAATATCAGCAGAAGTGTCAGAGAGAGAGAGAGATAGTTGAGATGGGATAGAAAACTTGATCAAATATATGATATTCTTGAAAGAAATTCTAGCTATGGAACCTGGAACCAAGGACAGTAAATATACGCCAATAAAGAATGTTTACCTATTAATTAAACGGATTTATCAAACTCAGCCAATCAAGGAAAAAGAGCAATTCCTCTAAAAGAGGGGTAGTAAGATCCATATTGAATACATGAATTAGAATATTTAAAACCAAATATTACGTCAGCCATTATGAAAGTTACCCATTGTCACAGTAGTGAGGGACACGTGTGATTGCTGTGTGCTTTTTCCTTTTTCCAGATTTTAAATTAAGGAGGTCAGCCACGTGCCTCCCGTATATACTACCACAGGCCAATATGGTGGTCTCCGCCATGTCCCCACCCCGATCTCAGAGAGCAAGTCCTCACCCTAAAAGCTGTTGCTATGCTGCCTTACCTAAGACAAGAGACTTTGCCAGTGTGGCTTGGTTAAGGACATGGGGGTGTTGTGATCATCTGAAGGAACTTAGTATAATCAGGAGGTTAAAAGTGGAAAGAGCTTCTTTAAGTCCGTAGATGGCTATCCTATATTATATGGCTAATCTCCGCTTATAAGTGAGTGTATAGCATGCTTATGTTTCTGTGTCTGGGTTACCTCATTCAGGATGATCTTTTCTAGTTCTATCCATTTCCCTGCAAATTTCATGATTTCTTTGTTTTTAATAGCTGAGTAGTATTCCATTGTGTAAATGTACCTCAATTTCTGTATCCATTCCTCCATTGAGGAACATAGGCTGTTTCCAGATTCTGGCTGTTACAAATAAATTCGCTATGAACATATTGAGCAAATGTCCTTATTGAATGATGGGGCATCTTTTGGGTATATGTCCAGGAGTGATATAGCTGGATCTTGAGGTAGAATTATTCCTAATTTTCTGAAAAAGTGCCAGATTGATTTCCAAAGTAGCTGTATAAGTTTGCACTCTCACCAGCAATGGAGGAGGGTTCCCCATTATCAATATCCTCTCCAGCATGTGTTGTCTCTTGAGTTTTTTTATCTTAGCCATTCAGATTGGTGTAAGATGGAGTCTCAGAGTTTTTAATTTGCATTTCCTTGATGAATAAGGATGTTGAGCATTTCTTTAAGTGTTTCTCTGCCATTTGATATTCCTCTATTGAGACTTCTCTACTTAGCTCTGTACCACATTTTTAATTGATTATTTGGTTTGTTGGTGTCTAATTTCTTGAGTTCTTTATATATTCTTGATATTATCCCTCTATTGGATTAGGGTTGGTTAAGATTTTTTTCCTAGTCTGTAGGTTGCTAAACACTAAGGAGAATCTTTGGGAGGATTCTTAAAGTTCATTCATAATAGCAAACAGGATATACACCAAAAGCACTGAAAGAGAAGAAACAGGATGGGAGCCTACTACAGAGGGTCCTCTGAAAGGGTTCATCCAACAGAGGATGCTGAGACTCAGGGCCAAACTTTTGGCAGAGAACAGAGTCATATAGAAGAATAGAGGGGTAGAGATAGAGGGACATGGAGGGGGCAGGAGCCCCACAAGGAGACCAACAAAACTAAAGGATCTGAGTCCAGAGGGTCCTGCAGAGAATGATGCACCAACCGAGGATCATACATGGAGAACACCTAGGCCTCCTGCTCAGATGTGGCCTATGGTCAGCTCAGTCTCCACGTGGATCTCCAACTAAGAAGAGAAGGGCAGCCTCTATCATGAACTCTGTTGACTACTCAGTGATCACAAGACAGGAGCCTACCACAGAGGGACTCTGAAAGACTCTACCCAGCAGTGTATCAAAGCAGATGCTGAGACTCATAACCAACTTGGGAAGAGTTCAGGGACTATTATGAAAGAAGGTGGAGATAGTAAGACCTGGAGGAGTCAGGATCTCCACAAGGAGAGCAACAGAACAAAAGAAAAAAAATCTGGGCCCAGGGGTCTTTTCTGAGACTGATACTCCAACCAAGGACCATTCATGGAGATAACCTAGAACCACTGCACAGATGTAGCCCACAGCAGCTTAGTATCCATGTGTGTTCCCTAGTAAGGGGAACTGGAACTGTCTCTGACATGAACTCAGGGGTTGGCTCTTTGATCACCTCCACCTGAGGGGGGTACAGCCTTACCAGGCCACAGAAGAAGACAGTAAAGCCAGTCCTGATGAGACCTGGTAGACTAGGGTCAGATGGAAGGGGAGGAGGACCTCCCCTATCAGTGGACTAGGGGAGGGGCATAGGAGAAGAAGAGGAAAGGAGGGTGGGATTGGGAGGGGTTGGGGGACAGGGATACAGCTGGGATACAAACTGAATAAACTATAATTAATGAAAACAAAATAAAATTAAAAAAAAAGACTGATGGGAGGCTGAGAAAGTCATTAAAAAATAAAAAAGCACCTCTGCCCTCAAGCCTCCCACATAAGAACTGTACTGAAGTATTATAGAATGCCAGGCCCAGAATTGAACAAGACCACTGATGTCTTCTCTCGTAGCTTGCATCACCTTCCAGCACTATGACAAATAGTCAGCATGGAAGAACTGGCCTCAGACCGATTGGTTTCGCTATGGTCTGAAATTAATTTATCTGTGCTCTACAGCCGAAGTGCATGGTGTCCTTAGGTAACTAGGTTGTGGTGGTCTGCTGCAGCAGTATCAAGCAGACTGCTTTTCATGCCTTTTGCTTTTCTTGCCTATAAGGTGGAAGCTCTGCAGCTCCAGAGTGCAGTCCTGCTGAGTCTACTTTGCATTGTAGCATGACTCACTCCTCTCCTTTGCTGATGTTTATACCAATTTATAACCTCTCTTGGCTGTAGAAGAGAAATGCCACCAATGAAATGGGAAGGCATTAATGACAGTGACCTAGAGCATGCAGGCACAGCTCCACAGACCTACTATTACGTAATGGGTTGAGTCTCTTAACAGCTTTATTGATGAAAAATTATTTGCATGCCAAATTAATACCATAGTAACAGTCTGGACACAAACTCATCTATGACCTTAAAAGCCCCAAACACACAGGCCATTGGTCTATCTTAAAGAAAAGTGCCCTGTAGGGCCTAAAAATTTTCTTGCATCTCAATTTATTTGCACTTCTACCTTGAGCTGTATACATACTGAGCCATGATTTATGGAATGCATGGTGGAGGAAGTCTTCAGGCCATTAACTGTTTTACTGAGTAGAAAATGAGAGCATCTGCAAAGAAAAGCAACTCCTCATTAACCATCTGTGCCTATGCCCACTGGAAAAAAATTCCCTGCCTCTGAAGATAGTGAGGATCATATATTCCTGTCAGAAAATGTCAAATCAACAACTACCATTGGTAGTTTAATCTTTAGGTTAGCATTTACATCAAAATACAAAGTCAAGTTAAAAAACATTTCTATCAAATAATGTAGGGAATGTCTTCTAGCTAAACACAAACTCCTTCTTTTCACTGCAATCACAATACATTTTTAATTCTCTCTGATCTAATGCGTAGCTGGATCATAGTAAAAAAAAACCACTTTATTTGTGCTGTATTAGTAGTAATAAATACAAATGAGGATTAATTAGAGTTGGATGTGGTTTCCCTGAAGTCCAGTAAAAGTTGAAGCAAAAGACAAAACGAGAAAGGCTTTCACTCAAAGGTGCCTGTTTCATTTTGGTGGCTATCCCATTTGCTGCCCCATGAGCTTTTCTTGTAGAATATGGTCTACCAGGACTATGACAGGGTAGAGCCCTGGGCCTTGGCAATGGATGAATTTCAGCATGCCTAGCGCTTCTTCAAGCATAGCACCATTCACCAGAGAGGAAACACTTCTGAGAAAGTTCATCAATTGTCTATGCCCTCCGGGGTCACCTGCCTTCATGTTCCACATCTTAAAAAGAAGTCTGGACAAATTTCACCTACCGGGTATATTGTGTAGTATCATTAGTGTGCTCTAGTCCCATGCCCTATTTGGATATCATTAGAAATTAAAGGGAATCTTACCATGGGCTGGACCTCTTAATATAAAGACAGATTTCCAAGTTGATGTTGCTTTTAAGGTGCCTACATATGTTCAGTTTTCTTTGTTTGCCATTGGTCATGTGTTTTACATATCTCCTTCATACAAATGTGTAGACTCACCCATTAATTAACAAATCAAATGATGTTGTATCTAACAGAACTCACCTCTTCCTTTATATGAATATAACTGCCTTCTCTTGCCCCTTCTCCTTGCTTTCAGAAATGAGAATTTTGACAAGCCAGATTGAGTGCTTCTTTAACACTCTTATTTACACCATCTCTTGGGATCTGAAATAAGATCTGTACAGTAGTAGTAATGACCAGAGTTGGAGTAGATATAATGACCACTGAGAAGAGAGGGAGTTGGGTCATATTAGAGTAGAAAATACCTCAGTGACTGACGTCACATTTTGTCACTACCATAACTTAGCATAGCTATCCCGGTTGATGTAAAATAAAATCAGAGAAAAATGAAGTGTTAGACATTTAAAGTAAGGCCATCATACGTGCAGACTGCTGAGCAGGCAGTTCTCTTGGCAGACAGGACAGGAGCAGAAGAAAACTGGCATTATCAAGCAAGCATTGAGCAGCATGTCAAGAAAGAAAAGGACAAGACAGACTTAGCTCAGATCAATCCACCGAAGTCCCTAAATCTGCCATATCTTGTCAGAGTAAATAAAGTTTGTCTGAATATATCATTCCCACTGATTTCTGTATTCTGATTCATTACTTAATAAAATGTTCTCTCTTTTGTAATTCTTAGCTCCATATTGGGGCCTTCGATCACTGGAGAAGATAGAGTATGGATTCAGATGTCAAATTTCACAGATTTGACAGTTACCCTCAAGGCAGAAAAGTCCTCCTCAGAACTTTAGTTCTTAAAAGTCCATACATGATCATGCAGCTACCAGAGAAGAATGAAGAATAAAGATCAAAAGCACAACCATGACATGTGAAGGGCAGGAGAAGAAGCCACACACTTTCCATCCAAAAGAAATGATTATGTAACAGAGAAACATAAAGCAGAGGAGATTTGAGGAGTGAATGTTGTCAGAAATCAATGAGTTGATAGCAAGGACAAGATTTACCAACCAGAAGTGCAGCCAGTGGTCAAGCTTTTCTGTTTTTATAAACGACAAGGTGGTTTGTGTTTAAAACCAGCATCATACTGTGTTTTTATACCTGTATCAGATTTGCTATGCTTCAAAATGAGCAGTGATAAAAGACAAATGCTTATAGAATGCGTCATTTTCTTGCTGCCTCTTGCACTGTTGCAAACAGAGCATCAGTTCAGTCTCTGTTTTAAGCAGTGGTTTAATCCGGGAGCCTTGCGTGTGCTAAGTTTTAACCCAGCCTAGCTCAGTTCCCTTTTAAATAATCTTTTCTTTTTCCAGTTACCTTGTTCTGTAATTTTTACTTCAAGTGAAAAGACACATAATCACACCCAAAATCAAATAATTATACAAGAGCTTCAATTGTTTTAAAATAAAGAACATTCGTCTCCTTGTCCCTGCCTCATACACAAATCCTAGTGACGGATTTCCTTGTCTTTACCATCCCCAGTATGGAACAAATGAGCTGGCATCTCCTGAAGGTAGAACAAGCTATAATTTCAGTGTCTGCGTCCTGCCTGATGCTGGGAGACGTTTCCTTGGGGTGGTGGTGACTCAGTGGCAGAAGAGGACGCAGCCTGAGGAACAGATGGGCAGGGAGAAGGCAATGTTAATAGCTTTGCACCCTCAGTGCTCTGTCTGAGGAATGACTCTTATACTCGACATCTGCTGCCCATTTTGCTTTCTCACGTTGAGTTGTGTTGCTGTGTTGACCTCGGAAATGTCAGAATTATTACCAATGTCAGCCTTTAAGAATGGAGAAATGGGTAAGCTGGGGTCAAAAAGTCCTGTATCATTCTGTGTCAATGTTGACTACCAAGTAGGGACCAGGAACAATAATGATGTGCTATTTGAGAATGTGAAGAGGAGGGGAAGGAAACTGAAAGATCACCCAGCCAGTAAAATGCTTACCACACAAGCCACTCAAACATGAGGGCCTAAATTCAGAAAAAGCAGAGTGTAGTGGTGAGCACTCATAACTCCAGTACTGGAAAAGTAGAGACAGACAGATCCAATGAGCTTGCTGGCAGCCAGTCTAGCTGAATCAGCGAGCTCCAGGTTCAGCGAGGGACCCTGTCTCAGAATATACTGTTGAGAGCAGTCAAGGAAGATACTAGATCATTCTGCTTCAATATTTGACCTTTGCTCTGTACACACACACACAGACACACGCACACACACACACACACACTAGTATACCTATAGGCACATACACACACATGAACACATGCATACACATAAAACATCATAGAAGCACCATATATACTATGACGGAGTGATCCTCTCTCGACAAGGCATGCAGTGTGCCAGGAGCAGATACCACAGGAATGAGGGCAGTATCCGGGTAGATCTAGTGGAATTTCATTCCTACCCTTCCTGTGACCTCAGACATGGTCCACAGACTGAGCTCCACCTTTCTCTCCTGTAAATGGAAATTAGGCCATGCACCCCTTGGGTCTTTTGAGAAGATTAATAACATTATGTATACAAAATTCAGGGACCTGTGGATGCTAGCATGCCTTCTCTCTCTTGCTTTTGTTTCAACACTGCAAATAATTTAGAATAATGGGTCATGAAAAACTAGTCCCAAAGCCTTGTTATGAAACTAACCCGACCAAACATATGTGAAGAGATTAATTCACTGCAGAAAGCTGGTTCCAATTTTTTCTGTTAAGCATGGTGTTTCCCAGGCCCAGGTGATGTTTGAATAGTCAGTATTTTTTGCCTGTATATGTAAGGTCAGTAGTCTGGGGCATCATGCCATCAGATTAATTTCTCTCTTCCAATATGGCCTGGCCTGAGCCCTAATGTCTGAATTATGTTGCAGGTGGTGATTGGGACCAATTGCATAAGCTGTCTCATAACTTACAGTCAAAAGTCAGCCACTCCTAGTCCATACAGCAGATACATGAGTCTAGATACCTCCCCTCATGTCAGTTTTCCTCTGTGGGGAAATTGGAGTTTGGTGGAATTGGGCCAACAAGCTGGTCTCTTTTCAAGGCAGGAAGAAAGGATGGTACTGAGTGCTAAAGCTAGAGCTAGTTAAGGCAAATCACCTTGCTGTGCATGACAAACTTGCTAATGCACTGATTACAACTTCCTGCACAGCTGAGTATGTAATAATTCCCAGGGCTCTAGGCTTATCAGGTATATGTGCTACAGTCTGCCGTCTGCCGTGACAGCTACTGTGGAACATGGAAGCTGGTTGGAAATGTCATTCTGTTGGAATCTTCCAGTTTAAATAGGACACTGACAACATGGGGCTGAAGAAATGGCTCAGTGGTTAAGAGCACTGGCTATGCTCCCAGAAAACCCAGGCTCAATGCCCAACACCTACATGGTGGCTCAAAATTTCTGTAACTCCAATTCCAGAAGATATGATGCCCTCTTCTAGCCTATAAGAGCACTGTATACAAGTAGTATATTCAGGCAAACATTCATACACATAAAATAAAAATAAAATGTCAAAAATGTTTTAAAAGACACTGGCTATTATTTATCAGCTGACCTCGTCCACACATGGAAAACTTCAAGATCACAAATATAAAGGTTAAGTCACACCTCCCTCTCTCTTCCCTTCATATGTTCCTCTTCTGGTCCACTGATAGGGGAAGTCCTCCTCCCCTACTATCTGACTGTGGGCTATCAGGTCTCATCAAGACTGTCTGAAAAACAACAACAACAGCAACAAAAAGACTGTCTGGATCCTCCTTCTCTGTGGCCTAGTTAGGCTGCCTCACCAGGGGGAAATGAACAAGGAGTGGGCAACATGGTCCACACCATAGACAGCGCTGTTCCCCTTACTTGGAGACCCCCATGGAGACTAAGCTACTTCCAAGCAGAGGATCCAGGTCCTCTGCAAGCATGAATATTATATAGGATAAACATACTAAAATCTATACTCCTAAAGCTAAACAACAAAGAAGACCACAGGGAAGATGCTCAATCCTCATTCAGAAAGGCAAACAGTATAGACATCAGAAGTGGGACATGACAGGGAACAGGACAGGGGCCTACCACAGAGGGCCTCTTAAAGACTCTACCTAGCAGAGTAGCAAATCAGATGTTGAGGCTCATAGCCAAACTTTGGGCAGAGTTCAGGAAACCTTATGGAAGAAAGACCTGGAAGGGACAGGAGTTCACAAGAAAAACCAACAGAGCCAAAAATCTGGGCCCAGGCGGCCCTTCAGAGACTGATGAATCAACCAAGGACCATTGATCTCATTTTTTATTTGAGTTACTTGGTTTGTTGATGTGTAGTTTCTTGAGTTTTTTTTATGTTTTTGGATACTAGCCCTCTGTTAGATGTAGCGGTGGTGAAGATCTTTTCCCATTCTGTAGACTGCTGTTTTCTCCTGTTAATGGTGTCCTATGCCTTAAAGATTTTCAGTTTCATGAGGTTCAATTTGTTATTTTTTTTTTTTTGTATCTTAGTGTCTGAGCTGGTGGTGTTCTGTTCAGGAAGTTATTTCCTGTGTCAGTTCTTTCAAAGTTATTCCCCACTTTCTGTTCTATCATATTTAGTATTTCTAGTTTTATATTGAGATCTTTATTCTACTTGAACCAGTAGAGGTCTCAAATCACTTTGTCACCACTTAATTCTTTTTCCTCATTTTTACCTGTATGACTGTCATTTTACACTCTATTTGTCTAGTTTGTTTAATATAAGTATTAATTAAACCTTTCTGATAGTCCTGAAAATAATGAAGACTCAATATAATGGGTTTTAGTAATGAAAAGGTAAATTCTTAGTCATGACGATATCTTGGAAGTGTAATATTCAGTTTACTCTGTTTAGAAGAAAATATATCACAGTCAATGTTGGGTCTTGGTTTTTTAAACATTCTCCACAAATAAAACTTGCTTCTCTCCAAAAAATAGATAGATAGATAGATAGATAGATAGATAGATAGATAGATAGATAGATAGATAGATGATAGATAGATAAGAAAATTAAGAAAGATCAAGTCATAGCCTGACTGTATGACACTACCAGAACCAAATACCCCAAACAAGCACAGCCTCTAGTCAATGCCAAAGCAGGCTTCAAGCTCACTAATGATTGTGAATGTCACAGAGATAGTCACTCCTGGGTCCTGGGTGCTGTGTGGCACCTCATGGCTTTAGGATTCCTGGGGTTTGGGTTTTTTTCCCTGTCCGGGCTATTTTTATGTTACCTTAACACAAGCTAGAGTTACTGAAGGAGAGAACATCAACTGAGAAAAAAAAAAAACATATTTCCATAAGGCTGAGCAATAGGGAAGCTTGTGGGCATTTTCTTAATTAGTGATTGATGTGAGAATGGGGCCACCATGGTGCTGGCGGTACTGGCTTCTGTAAGAAAGCAGAGAGAGAAAGAAATCGAGAGACAGCCATTAAGCAGCATCCTTCCATGGTCTATGCATCAGGTCCTGTCTCCAGGGCCTCTTCCTGTTTTAATTTTAAAGCTCTGACTTCCTTCAATGACGGACTACAAAAGCGTGGAAGTGTAAGCCAAATAAATCCTTTATCCCCCAACTCTTTTTTGATCAGGGTGTTTCATTACAGCAATAGAAACCCTAACTAAGACCAGTCTTACATCACTGGAAATTACCAGAGGGCAAGATGAGGGTCATTCTGACAGCCAGTCTCGAGAAGGCACACATTCTGGGGGTAGAGGGAGATTAATAAAAGAAAACAAAGCAAAATGTCTTGTTTCAAAAAGAAAGCACAGAATTAAAATTTATTGGGACTTTTAAGCCAAAACTATACCTGACTCTACCCCTCTGCCTAAGCAATCAATTGGCTGGAAGCATGTATTCATGATCAGAAAGTATTAGCCTCCCGTGGAGAATTTAATGAAAAGAATCAACAGCAGGTCCCATGCTGCCCTCCAAGAGAGAAGTAGTGATGCTTGTGTGTGCAACCAGCACCAGATGTTCCATGAAGTCATTATCCAAAATCAATACCTTCCCATTGACCCCAGGCTCACAGCAACATCAGAGGGAGCCACAGTTTACACAAAATAGGAGCTCTTGAGGACACACACTGGTCAAAATCATGAGAAAAGAAAGCTTCTCTTTTGGAGGTTCTGCGGCCATTTTGAATATCATAGGCCTCTCAGACATATCTAACTATAATTCTGTTGTACTATTACATATTTTTGGTGGTTGGGTAACAGTTAAATCTTTTTCTCATAATTCTGTATTTTCTAAAAACAAAAACAAACAAACAAACAAACAAACCTGTACAGCACCAGCCACAACACCATCTTGACATCCACGTCAAAACAGGCATTTCACTTTGCCTGGGGTCTGGGCCATTTCAGCAGTACAACCATATATCAGAATCACATATGGTTTTAGACCTAGAATCTCTCTCTAATCCAATAATTTTCATTGAAATGTTAAATTAGTAATTATACATTTACACATTCATGTGTTTATATATTATATTTCATATATATAAATTGTTAACTTTTGTGAGACATAGTCTTAGTAGTCTAGGCTGGCAGGATCACAGTATAGTTAGGAAACCTTGAGCTGCTGATACTTCCGCCTCTACTTCTCACATTGTAGGATCATAAGTAGGAGCTATATCCAGTTTATGTGATGCTGGGAATCAATAGTAAACTCAGGCTCTCATGTATGCTAGGTAGGCACGCTACAAGCGGAGTTACTTATAGTAATTTTGAATTTTCCTCTTTTAAAAAAAAGGTTGCTTTCTGGAATCCTTAATACATCACTCTCCTGCTCCCCTTTCCTCCCTCAGCTACTCCCATGCCCCTCAGTTTTAAATTGATAGACTCTTTTTTCTTATTATTGTTACATACCTGTGTGTGTATATGTTTGCACAAATACGTGAATACAGCCTGTTTAATCCATTTTTGTTGTCTGTGGGTATGTGGTTTCAGAACTTTCTGTTGGATAACCAACAAGTGGGCTCATCCCTGAGGAGGATAATTCTCCTCCAGAAGTCACTGGGTGTCCATAGTTCTTTGTCTAAAGGTGAAACCCTCCCCCTTCCACGTTAGAATGTCCACTGATGTTGCCATTGCTCCAGTCTTACAGATGCAGCCCTGTGTAGGAGCGATGTTTCACAGCTGACAGCCTGGCACTCTGCCTTGTAACAATCATCCTGGCCCCTCTCCTACGGTGTTCCCTGAGCCAGGGATGCAGGAGACGTGATGTCCATGTGTCCAGTGGGGCTGCAGCCCCCACTTTTCCTTGATCTCTACATTGTATCCAGTTGTGTTTTTTGGGACTGTTTTCATTTGCTGTAAAGAGATAACAAATTGTAGCTACACTTACCTGATGCTGTGCTGATTCTCTGAATTGGATTGTAGCTACACCTTCCTGTGGGTTGTAAGGATTAGATTTAGAATGTAGTAAGGAGTCACCCTGCACTAGCAAAGTGACAGTAGTAGATTCTCATCTAAGGTCCATGACCACACTAAGCTTGGAAATGTGGCTGGGTTTCTAGTACCAGGTATCATTTCACTCTCGGTAAGTGGACCCTGAGTCCAGTTAGACAGCAATTAGCTACCACCAGCATGTATGTGCGGCTGCTCGCACCCTCACAGAGCTCTTCCCATGCTGCTCACTGCTGGGACTGAGGTGTTGCAGCTGGTGGGACTATTAAGAGCTTGCATGGTAGCTGGTATGTTACTTTTTGGCACCACAGAAGCTGGACTACAAAAAGGAGGTTTCCAGATTAGATACAGCTGGAATCATAGGAGACCAAAGCAGACAATATCTTCAGCAACCGGGACCATCTTTCAACCTCTGTGATGCAACCCACTGATAGTCTACATTGTTTGGGAAGCCTCTTGGATGACCCTGGCCAAGCATTCAAAAAGATGTTTCTCTCACCTGGAACACTGAGGTTCTTGTTAGTTTATGGTTCCTGTGGGAAGCATTGTCAGCCCAACTGGCATAATTTCCATGTAGCTATGGTAAATATATATATATGTATATACATATATATATACATATATATACATATATATTATGTATATATAAATATAAAATAATGTGATTTCTTATGGCTTTATCAAACAACCGTGTGATATTTGCCCCATCCCTTTCTTCTGTGTTGCCTTCCCTCCCTCCTCCTCAGCTGGATCCCCATACCCACCATTCCTCCATCTCCTACTTCCTATCACCTTTATCCCCCTCTCAAGCCTCTATCTGCCACTTGTGGTCACTTTATACTTTCCTCAGTTTTGTGGTTACTCTGTTCTGTATATTCACCTCTGAGGGTTTGTAGCTAGGAACCACAGATGAGAGAGAATAATAGCATTTGTCTTTCTGGGTATAGGTTACCTCACTCAGTATATATTCTTTCTAGGTTCATCCATTTGTCTGCTAATTTTAGATTTCACTTTTTTATGCAGCAGAATGTTATCCCATTTTGTATGATATGAACCACATTTTCATCATCCACTCATCAGCTGAAGGACATTTAAGTTCTTTCTATCTAGTAGCTGTTATGTGTAGAGTGGCAATGAACATGACTGAGCAAGTATCTGTAGAGCGAAATGTCAAGTACATTGCACGTATGACAAGGGGCATAGCTGGGTCAGATGATAAATTTCCATTCAGTCTTTTGAGGGTTTCCAGAGTAGCTGAACCAATTTGCATTCCCACCAACAGCAAATGAGGGTTCCTCTTTTCCCACAACCTTAACAGCATTTTGTATTAGTTGTTTTATTGAACTCAGCCATTCTACCTAGGATGAAATGAAATCACAAAATTGCTATGGTTTGCATTTCCCTAATTGCTAAGGATGAAGAACACTTTTTGAGATATTTCTCAGCCATTATTTTAATTTCTGCTATTGAACACTCTCTCTTTAGATTACTAACCCATTTGTAAGCAGGTCATTTTGTATTCTTGACTATGTTTTCTTTGAGCTCTTTGTATATTCTGCATATTAATTTACTCTTAGGTGGCAAAGATCCTCTCCCATTCTGTGAGATTCTTCTTCACTTGATTGTTTCGTTAGCTATAAAGAAGCTCTTTTGTTCCATGGGGTCCCAGTTGTCAATTATCGCCCTTAATTCCATGACCAATAGAGTCCTGTTCAAAAAGTTTTTTTTTTTCTACACCTATATCTTTTAGGAAACCGCCCATGTTTTCTTCTAGCAGTTTTAACATTTCAGGTTACAAACTGAGATCTTTGATCCACTTGGCTATAATTTTTCTCCACGATGATATATAAGGTTCTGATTTTATTCTTATGTCTGTGGACATTCAATTTTACCAGCACCATTTGTTGAAGATGTTGTTTTGTGTCCAGCATATGTTTCTGCCAGGTGGCTATAGTTACATGTACTCACTCTTGAGTCTTCTGTTTTATTACATTGGTCTACATGTGTTTTGTGAAAATACTATGCTATTTTTATTACTAATGCTCTATAAGATATGCCTCTAGCATTCCTCTTCTTGCTCAAGATTGATTTGGCTATCCAGGGTCTTTTGTGGTTCTATATGAATGTTAGGATTTTTTTTTCTCTATGGAGAATTTTCAGGTATTTCAACTGGTATTGCATTGAATCTGCATATTGCTTTTGGTAGGATGGTTATTTCACAATAGTACGTGTACCATAATTACATCCCTGAACATGGGAGGTCTTTCCAGTTTCTACTGTCTTCCCTATCTCTTTCTTCAGAGATTTTAAGTTTTTATCGCATTTAGCTTTCACCTCTTAGTTAGGTTTGTTCCAAGACATTTTATTGTCACTGGTCCTATTGTAAATGGGAAAGTGTCTATAATCTTTTTTCGGTTTATTTGTTGGTGTTGTATAGAAAAGCTGCAGATTTTTGTAAGTTAATTTTGTATCCTGCTATGGTTCTGAAATTTTCAATTGTTTCTACAAGTTATATGGTGAAATTTGGTTATTTCTTATGTTTGATACTACATTATCTAAAAACAGGGATAATATAACTATTTTTTTTCTTGCTTGTATCTATTCCATTTCCTTTCCTTACCTTGTTGCTACAGCTAACAATTCTGGCACTATACTGAAAAGGAAAGCGGATAGAGCAAAGTCCTGTCTCACACTTGATTTTAATGGGATTTAATAAATCTCCATTTATGATGATGTTGGCTATGGTATGCCTTATTATGTTGAGGTATGATCCCCCCAAACCTATTCTCCCAAGGTCTTAAGTTATGAAAACAGGTTGTATTTTGTAAAAGGTTATTCTATGCTTATTGAGATGATCATGTGATTTTTGCCTTTAATTCATCTGTAAGGATTATTGTATTAATTGACGTATTATGTATTTTGAACCAATCCTGCATTTGCAGGATATAGCCAACTTGATCATGGGTGATCTTCTTGATATGTACTTGCATTCAGTTTGCTAGCATGTTGTTGAGTACTTTGTCAGTCCGAAGTTCCACTTACTTTATTGTGTTCTGACCTGATTTGGGGAACTGGACTAATGCCAGCTTTACAAAGTGTACTTTTCTTTCTTTCTTTCTTTCTTCCTTTCTTTCTCTCTCTCACTCTCTCTCTCTTTTGTTTTTTTTTAAAATCAGGATTGAATTTTATTTACGTATGAGCAAAAGTTTGCAAAGAGGATCTGTTTTCTATTTTTTTCCTTTGAACATTCTGTTTAGTTTCATGCTCATTCAATTTATATCTTGCTTGTAGCCCCATCTCTTCTCCCTCCCAGTCCCACCCTTCCTCCATCTCACCGCTCCCTTCTCACCTATTCCTCAGAAAAATGGACTCTGCCTTCCACCCACCCCAGCACGTCAAGTCACATCAGGACTGAGCATGTCTTCTTTCCCTGTGTCCTGGCAAGGCAGGCCCGCCAGGGGGAAGTGATCAAAAAGCTGGCAACAGAGTCCATGTCAGAGACAGCTCCTCTTACTAGAGGATCCACATGAGGCCTGCGCTGCCCATTGGCTATATCTTTTTAGGGGCCTAGGTCCAGGGCATGCATGGTCCTTGTTTGATGTTTCAATATCAGCAGGCCCCTCTGGGCCTTGGCGAGTTGGCCCTGTTGGTCTTCTTGTCTTCTTCTGTCACCTCCAGATCCTTTTCTCTTTCCTTCCATGTTTCCACAAGACCCCTACACATCTCCCAGTGTTTGGCTGTGAGTCTCAGTATCTGTTTTGAAGTGCTGCTGGGTGGAGACTCTCAGAGGACAATTCTGCTAGGCTCCTGTCTGCAAGCATAACAGAGTACCATTAATAGTGTCAGGGGTTGGCTCTCTCCCATGGAGTGCATCTTGGGTTGGGCCAGGCTTTAGCTGGGCATTCCCTCAATCTCTGCTCTATGTGCTCTATCTTTATCCCTGCACAACTTGTAGTCAGGGTAAATTTTGGGTCAAAGATTTTGTAGGTGGGTTGGTGTTCCCCTCTTTCTACTAGAAGACTTGTCTAGTTAGAGGGTGTTCTCTTCAATCTCTATGGCCCCTGATACTAGAAGTCTCTGCCCCACGAGCCTCCCCTGACTTAGGGCTCCAACTTGTCACAGAGATGCCCCCACCCACAGTTTCTCTTTTCTCTACCGGCCTCTATCCTCTTGTCCTTCTCTCTCTACATCTGATCTCCACCCTTTTAATTCTCTGCACCCCCTCTCCTACCTTGTTCTCTCTCTTCAGCCACTACCTCTGTCTAGTCTATCTCCTCTTCTGAGTGAGATTTATGCATCCTTCCCTGAACCTTCCTTGTTACTTTTCTTCTTTGGGTCTATGCCTTGTAGTGTGGTTATCCTGTACTATATGGCAAAAACCCAGTATAAGTGAGTACATGCCATGTGTGCCTTTCTGGGTCTACGTGAACTCACACAGGATGATCCTCTCTAGCTCCATCCATTTGCCTGCAAATTGCCTGGTTTCTTTGTTTTTAATAGCTGAGTACTATTTCATTGTATAAATGTACCATAGGTGTTTTTGTTTGTTTGTTTGGTTTTTATCCATTCCTTGGTTGAGGGACATCTAGATTGTTTCCAGATTCTGGCTCTTATCAATAAAGCTGTTATGAACATAGTTGAACAAGTGCCCTTGTTGTATGGCCAAGCATCATTTTGGTATATACCCAGGAGTGGTGTACCTATGTCTTGAAGTAGAACTATTCCCAATTTTCTGAGAAAGTACCAGATTTATTTGTTTCTTCTTTCTTTTTTCTTTTGTATTTCTAAGAGTTTAAAACTTTGTCGTGGTTCTTCTTTGAAAGTCTGGTAGAATCCTGCTGTGAACCCATCTGGGCCTGGACTTTTTCATTGTTTTTAGTTGTTAGACTTTTTATGTTGTTACTACAATCTACGTCTTCATTAAGGGTCTGTCGAGGTCATTGGCTGCTCGGTTTACCTTTGTTAGTTTGAATGAGTGAAGAAATCCTTTCATTTCCTTTATATTTTAAACTTAATGGATTTTGTTTCTTTCTCCATTCAGCTAGCCTGTGAGTTGAGGCCATTAATATTTAAGATTATTATTGAACAGTATGTGTAGATTGTAATCATGTGATGTTTTCTGCTGGATTATGTCCTTAGTGTAGCTTGTTTTTTCATTAAGTTGTAGAATCATTTGTTTTCTTTCTAAATTGTCTTAGCTGTGCTTACTCCTCTCTTAAGTTCTGCTTAGTGGTTGATTTACTTATTTATTTATTTATTTTGAATGTGAGTTTTCTTTAGGCTGTTTTTCCTTTCAACCTTACTGGGTACTTACTTATCTAGGTTGACAGTTTCTCCTTTTGGAGCACTGCTCCTGGTGTCCTGGTTTTCAGTTTCTATTGAGAAACCAGGTGTTATCATGATGGTTTTGCTTCAAGAGTCTTTTTTACTGGACTTCAGGAACCCAATGGCAGGCTCTTTGACCTCCCCACCCCCCAAGGGAGGAGCACTCTTGCTAGGCCACAGAGGAGGACTTTACAGCCAGTCCTGAAGATACCTGATAAACCAGGGTCAGATGAAAGTGGAGGAGGTTCTCTTATCAGTGGACTTGGAAAGGGACAGGAAGGAGATGAGGGAGTAAGGGTGGGACTGGGAAGGAATGAGGGAGCTGGATACAACTGGGATACAGAGTTAATAAAATGTAACTAATAATATATTTTTTATTTTTTAATTAATTACAGTTTATTCACTTTGTATCCCCCCATAAGCCCCTTCCTCCTCACCTCCCGATCCCACCCTCCCTCCCCTTTCTGCATGCATGCCACTCCCCAAGTCCACTGATAGGGGAGGTCCTCCTCTCCTTCCTTCTGATCTTAGTCTATCAGATCTCATCAGAAGTGGCTACATTGTCATCTTCTGTGGCCTGGTAAGGCTGCTCTCCCCTCAGGGGGAGGTGATCAAAGAACAGGCCAATCAGATTATGTCAGAGGCAGTCCCTCTTCCCATTACTATGTAACCCACTTGGACACTACACTGCCATGGACTACATCTGTGCAGGGATTCTAGGTTATCTCCATGCATGGTACTTGGTTGGAGTATGAGTCTCTGGGAAGACCTCTGTGTTCAAATTTTCTTGTTCTGTTGCTCTCCTTGTGGAGTTCCTGTCCTCTCCAGATCTTACTATTTCCCACTTCTTACATAAGATTCCCTGCACTTTGCCCAACAGTTGGCCACAAGTCTCAGTGTCTGCTTTGATAGTCTGCAGGGCAAAGCCTTTCAGAGGCCCTCTGTGGCAGGTTCTTAGGTTGTTTCCGGTTTTCTTCTTCTGATGGCTATCCTCTTTGCCTTTCCGGATGGGGATTGAGCGTTTTAGTCAGGGTCCTCTCTCTTAATTAGTTTTTTTAGATGTACAGGTTTTAGTAGGTTTATCCTATGTTATATGTCTATATGAGTGAGTATATACCGTGTGTGTCTTTCTGCTTCTGGACAGCTCACTCAGGATGATCTTGTTAATGATCTACTTTTTTGACATTGACCTGGGATTATTCTCCCCATTGAAAGAAAAAGAGAATAAAAGAAGAACGAAAGAAGGAAAGAAAGAAAGAAAGAAAGAAAGAAAGAAAGAAAGAAAGAAAGAAAGAAAGAAAGGCATGACTGTTCCTAAGTATGGTGGAAGAAAAAAAATCCCCAAACTAAGGAAAAAATATACTCATAAAGATGTAATGAGCACACAGAATCAGAACTAGAAAAGACCATAGAAGAAACACTTAGTTTAGAGAGTTCAGGGTAGAGTTGCATATTGTTTCATCCAGGACTAAGGAATGCAAGGAGAATCTGGTAACCAACATCTGCTTTGATATGTTAACGGACACCACAGTTAGTCAAGACTGACCATTTGTCCAAGATTTGAGACTTAACACTCACCAATGTTTGTAATTCAAAGGTTTGTTCCTTTGATGGTACCCCATATTTCCTGATGTTTGTCCCCTTTACTTTTTAATTTTTTCAAGGTCTTTCCTTATTTCATCTAGACTGACAACTTAATCTTCAAGTATTGGTATTCCATCTTCTGCTTGATTCATTCTAATTGTAAGGTTTTTCTGTGCACGTTCTAATTGGGATACTGAGTTTTAAATTCTGTCTCATTTCAGCTTGTATTTTCCTTATAATTGAACTCATTTTTAAAATCCTGAATTATCTTTGTCATTTTATTCAGCCATCTATTTGTATTTTCTTGGACATCACTCAACTATTTGTTTTTAAAATCCTCTTGCAGTTCAATGAAGTGTTTGTATCAGATTTAAATGTCTTAAATTCTTTAATGAAATTAAATTCTTTTAAATTCTGAGCCCTCCTGTTAATCTAAGTACTTCTCATAAAAGAATACTTTTATAGGACTACTAGATCTGATGGGAGATATGCTGTCTTTGTCATTCATGCTATTTTGGTTTTGGCCATTTGACCTTGACGTGGGGACTTCTTTCTTTTGTTGTACGTCTGATGTAATAATGTCTTCCTTGGACTGGGCCAGTGGAAGAGATACGTGACCTAAGGTAGGCCACGCTAAGCTGGCGATGTGGTGTTTAATTAAAACAGGGAAAGATGGCTCCAAAACTACAGGACTGTAGTTAGACCTGTGGGAGCCAAGATGGCAGCACCCAGTTGATAGCTAAAGCATGCATATATGTAACACATACTATTGTACTTCATCTTTAAAAGGATCGATCATTTGCTTATGCAATGCCCCAAATAAAGTGTATCAGATCATGAGCTCTTCAAAGTGTTCTGAAATTTGATGAAAAAACTGTAACCCTCGGTATATTGGGATGTGGCTTTTAACACATGTGGTAGATGCCAACCTAAAGGGATTTCGGCTCCTTTTGCCTCACCATTAACTCAAACACTTTGTTTTGTTTTGTTTTGTTTTGTTTTGTTTTGTTTTGTTTTGTTTTGGCATTCTCAGCTGCACCTGCCTAGATCTACCCACCATGAAATCACAGAATGAGCCTCAGTCATGCTCATACCCTACAGGCAGTTCATGGGCACCTGCTAGACAAGGATTCCTTAAACTTTTTCTATTCTCCACAGAATTTTGGCCAAGAAATGTTTATATGAGCACTAGTATCTAAGTATATATAACAGGTATAAAAAGCAAACATTTACTGATAATAAATACATAAATTTGTTTTAAAAATAAATTGGTATATATAAATTTAGCACTGGATAAATATGAAAGCAAATTTGCATTCCAATGAGATGGCTGTGCTTATTTCTACATAAAGATCTAAATCTTGTCTAAATATTAGAGACTGTAGGATGTATTTCAGAACTGATGAATATTTTAATTTCATAATCATCAATTCTGAGATTACTATTTCACATAAATACAAAGTATAAAGTGACTGAAGTATATTGACTTCAGAAAATTTTGAGAATTCTGTTCTGATCCCAAGCAAAAAAGTGGGAATGTAAACTTATGCAACCACTTTGGATATCAATCTGGTGCTTTCTCAGACAAGTAGGAATAGTGCTTCCTCAAGATCCAGCTATACTACTGCTAGGCATATATCCAAAAGACACTCAAGTATACAACAAGGACATTAGCTCAACCATGTTTGTGGCAGCTTTATTTATGATAGCCAGAAGCTGGAAACCGCCCAGATGCCCCTCAGTTGAGGAATGGATACAGAAATTGTGGTACATCTACACAATGGAATATTACTCAGCAGTAAAACAACAAGGAAATCATGAAATTTGCAGGCAAATGGTGGGAACTGGAAAAGATCATCCTGAGTGAGCTATCCCAGAAGCAGAAAGATGCACAGGGTATATACTCACTTATAAATGGATATTAGGCATATAATACAGGATAAACATACTAAAATCTGTACACCTAAGGAAGCTAATCAGGAAGGAGGACTCTAGCTAAGATGCTCAATCCCCATTCAGAAAGGCAAAGAGGATGGACATCTTAGGAGGGAGAAAACAGGACAGGAGCCCACCACAGAGGGCCTCTGAAAGGCTCTACCCTGCAGGGTATCAAGGCAGATGCTGAGACTCATAGCCAAAGTTTGAGCAGAGTGCAGCAAAAAAAATCTATTTAATAATTTATTATTATTATCATTATTATTATGAAACTCAGTTCACCAACTCAAGCAATAATTTTCAAAATCAAATGTTCTAGAACTATAAATTAAACATTCTTATTTGATACTTCCCCACTTAGAATGAAAGCAAGAAAATCTTTGAATTATTTATTTTCACAATTAAACAATTATGTTTCTATAAGAACAAAAAATTTGGTATGTACAGAATTGTGTACAACTTACAAAACACAAAGGCCTGGAATCAGAGCTGCAGTGCTTCCAGCTGTGTTTGTTGACGTTACATGTCATGACGATGTCAAAGAAAACATGCAGTGTGTTTCTGCACAAGGCTGCAGTGGAGTCCTGTGACATGCTGTGGACGCACATGCTGGTTGACGCACCTCAGACTGATTATGCGTTATGGGCTAATTGTTAGAGTTCTTCAACTGTATCTTCAGCGCCTGGGGCTCTCTCCTCCATCTCTTGTATCCAGTTGGCAATGCTTACCTCTGTGGATCCCGATCGCTTCGCTGCTTCTCCATCTCCAGGGTTTTCTCAGTGTGTTTTCCCATAATTTAAGAAGTTATGTGTTAGACCAGAACCAGAACAGCCTGATACAGTATTCCAATATTTGTCATTTTCAAGTACTTTGAGAATTCACTATATTTTCTAAATGAACTCAGTTCAGTAAGCACCTTGTAAGAGAAAGCATGTTCATTCCTTCCAGGCAGTGTAATTACAATGCTATTTTGCATTTTATTATATTAGGATATTAACACATTCATTATGAAAAAAACAGTACTGTTTTGACTCAGAGTTTGGTAATTAGTTAATGTTAGATTGCTAGATATTATGTGTGATTTTAAGATCTCATCATGATGTGTTTGAATCATTAGCTATATTTTTATATTATAAAATAACTTAAATGAATGAACACACAAAGAAGAAAGGTTCACCTCAAGATGTATGATGGAGCTGGCATGGAAACTTTCCTCATTGATTCTCCAGTGTCACCCATGACATGAAGTGATGTTTTTGATATTCAGTGGTACATTTGTGGCCTCAGTATTTTTCTTTATCTTGAAGATTTGTTTTTTATTATATATAATTATATAATATATATATATATATATATATATTATGTGTGTGTGTGTGTGTGTATGTGCGTGTGTGTTTTGCTTCAAGTATTTAGTGCTATGGAAACCAGAAGAGGGCACCTTGTACTGGAGTTATAAGCAGTTGTAAGCCACCATATGGAGTCTGAACTGAACCCAATCCTCTGCAGGAGCAGCCAGTGCTCTTAACAACCACTGAGCCATCTCTCCAACCTCCCCCATTTTTGTCAGTATAAAGCTGTACTTGTCCTATCAACATATTCACATATAGTATGTAAGAAGGAAGAGTATGGCTGATTCATTAAAAGGATATACATTTCTGTTTTTAGATACTTATTTAACAATAACCACCATTTCTTCTTAAGATCTATTTATCTATGTTATTATTTGTGTACCTATTTTTTCATGCTCAGTCCTATGAGCTGGCAACTACTGTTATTTTCTTTGTGCAGCAGGGAACGGCCTGTTGAGCAAGCTGCCCAGGAATGCCCTCCTGCCCACCTATGTGTCTTTCTCTGTGACCTAGTAAGGCCACATTGCCAGGAGCAAGTGTTCAAAAAGTAGGCAACCGAGTTCATGACAGAGGCAGCCCTACTTGCTTTCTTGGGAACCCACATGAAGACTGAGCTGCCAATAGGCTACATCTGAGCAGGAGGTCTAGGTCCTCTCCATGCATGGTCCTCCACTGATGCATCAGTCTCTGCAGGACTCCTTGGGCTCAGATTTTTAGCTTTTTTGGTCCCCTTGTGGGGCTCCTGTTCCCCTTTGTTTTCATGTTACATTCTCATTTTCTCTCTGTCCTTTTCCTCCTCCTCTCTCTCTCTTTTTTTCTCTCTCCTATATTTATTTGTTTTGTTGCAAACTAGTATTTTCTTTTTTAATTAAATTTTTATTTTTTTATATTAGTTATATTTTATTTATTTGTATCCCAGCTGTAGCCCCCCTCATTCCCTCCCAATTCCACCCTCCCTCCCTCATCTCCTCCCTGCCTCTTTCTAAGTCCACTGATAGTCCTCCCCCCCCCTTCCATCTGACCCTAGCTTATCAGGTCTCTTCAGGACTGGCTGCAATGTCCTCCTCTGTGGCCTACCAAGGCTGCTCCTCCCTTGGGGGTGGAGGATCAAAGAGCCAGCCATTGAGTTCATGTCAGAGACAGTCCCTGTTCCCCTTACTAGGGTACCCACTTGGATATTGAGCTACCATGGGCTACATCCGAGCAGGGGTTCTACATTATATCCATACATGGTCCTTGGTTGGAGATACAGTCTCAGAAAAGACCCCTGTGCCCAGATATATTTGGTCCTTGTGGAGCTTCTGTCCTCTCCAGGTATTTTCTTTCTAGAATTGTTCTATGCACACTGTCACATCATGGAAAGTTTTTCTTTCCACATATGATAACACATTTAGTTTTGCTTTATGTATAAGAAGGCAGATCGTGCTACAGAGGGAAAACTATCTGGTCTCTTAACTATATTATGAATATAAAACTATTTTGTCACTAGCACAGATGCATATGCAAAGACAGTGGAGATTCTGGACACGTGGGCCCTCCATACCACATGTCTCTGGAGTTAAAGAAGAGGTAAAGACAAGTAAATTCAGAACTCTCGTGTTTTTAATTCAGAAGCCAGAATGCCTGCATATGTTAAATCACTATAGTGCCTATATTTGCATTCATTTTAACTGTGAAATATATGTACATATTGAGGAATACATACACAAAGAGATATAACACACAATGGCGTAGGAATAGGGACTTTAAAACATATCGGAAAATCATCAACTAAATTGTCAACTAAACAGACAGGAAGCCTTGTTCTCAGTCATTCTGAGAAGACTATAAGCATCTGACTAGAATGCAGTAAGAGGCTAGTGTGCCCAGAGTTTGAAAGATATTTTTAAAAGAAAAGGAAGTAGCACTCTTAGAAAAGGGAGCAGAAGCTGTGATTAGGAGAGCTACAGCAAGGTAACCCTATCCTAACAGTTAAGAATTCTCCTTGATGTCTCTTCTTTTAGACTGTTACATTTTTGTTTTGTTTTGTTTTGCTTTGCTTTGCTTTTTGAAGGATTTCCGGTGAGGGTAGGGTTATCACAGAGGTGCAAGTGGAAAAGGACTCAATTTTCTTTAGGGGGCTGGCCACTGGGAGATTGACCATGCTCCAGTAACAACAAAATTGGACTTGCTTGTTGTTTTTTTTTTTTTTTGGGGGGGGGGGTGCTGGGAGGGGCATACATGAAAGGACAGAAAGTTGAATGTGATCAGCAGGGTATACAAAGTGAAATAAGAAACAATAAAAATATTATTTAGAAAAAGAAGAAACAGATGCTCTCATTGGGATAAAAAGCCACATTATGAACCCTCTCTGGTGCAACGTAAGAACTCTAAAGTGTAAAGTGTAATCAAAGCAAAAATAATTGAGCCATCTCTCTCTGTCTCTCTCTCTCTCTGTCTCTCTCTCTCTCTCTCTCTCTCTCTCTCTCTAGGACTTGAATAGTGAAGGGAAATGGAACAGGAAGCAGTGAGTAACTCAAGCAAAAACAATTCACAACTGAAGTAGCAAGACCTTTTAGATAACACTGAGATTTTGTTGGCTTCACACACCCAAAGCGATGACAGTACTGTGCTGTAACTTTGATTCATGCCTTGTGCTAGGTCCAACCTGTTTCTTGGGGGTTGCTGTGACCTCACAATTATGTGTATGACCTCCATTATCATACACATAAATGCTATATTAAACAGTACTACTCATCTGCAGATTCTAAACAGCTTAGTGAGGGGAAATTCCCTGTACTCTTGTCATTTCCAAGCCCTAGTAAACTGAGTTTCTCAGTGTCAACCAGGAGGACAGTCACCAGATGCTGTGACTAAGCAGTAACATCATAGGTACTGTTTCCACATCCTGCCTTTATTTTTCAAGCTATATTTTCAGAGCTGGATGAAGATATTTTCTGAGCTACTTTCCAGACCTTTGCCACTGCTATTTAAAAGGAGGAGGAGATAGTGGTGGAGAAGGGAGAAGAAGAGGAGGAGAAGGGAAAAGGAGAGGAGGATGGCAAGGAGGACAGGGAGAAGGAGGACAAGGACAAGGATGAGGAGGTAGAGGAGAAGAATCAAGGTGGAAGCATTCCCACCTTTCTTCTCACTTCTGTTGTATTCTAACAGCAGAGCCAGGAGTTGCATATATTGGAAGCTTGGACAGTAAGAAAGTGGTGTGCTTTTGGTCTCCCATGCTCTGAAATGACCTCATCTAAAAATGCTGCTGGGAATAGATGCTAATTATAATGAAAGGACATTTGAAACTTTTTATAAAAGGGATCTGGGGTGAGATTTCAGGGGCAAAGGCAGATTCATTGTCTTATGGTACTATTTTTCAATTAACTGATTTAAAAGATTTAATTAAAAACTAAATAAGAGTCTTTTTAGGGAGCTGAATTATGACAACTAAATTTATTATTATTATTATTATTATTACTATCATTATTATTATTATTATTATTATTATTTACAATTCATTTACTTTGTATCCCAACAGTAGCCTCCTCCCTCATCTCCTTCTGGTCCCAGCCTCCCTCTCTTTTTCCTACCTCATAACCCTCTACCAGTCCACTGATAGGGAAGGTCCTCCTCCCCTACTATCTGACCCTAGCCCATCAAGCCTCATCATGACTGTCTGCATCCTCTTTCTCTGAAGCCTAGTAAGGCCACCTTGCCAGGAGGAGGTGATCAAAGACCAGTCAACTGAGTCTTTGCAAGGGACAGCCCCTGTTCCCCTTACTAGGAGGAGCCATAGGGAGACTGGGCTGCCCATGGATGTGCTAAATCTGAGCAGGGGGTCCAGGTCTTCTCCAGCATCAATCTGTGCAGGTCCCCCTGAGCCCACACTTTTTGGTTCTGTTGTTCTCCTGCTCTTCTGTTGCTCTGTGGAGCTCCTTCCACACTAAGTCTTTCTATCTCCCCCTTTTTCCATGAGATTCTCTGCACTCTCCCCAAAGTTTGGCTGTAAGTCTCAGCATCTGCTTTGATACCCTTCTGGATAGAATCTTTCAGGGACCCCTGTGGACACTCCTGTCCTGTTCCTTGTCTTCTCCTACTTCGAATGTCTATCCTCTTTGCCTTTCTGAATGAAGATTAAGCATCCTCCCAAGGGTCCTCCATTTTATTTAGCATCTTTAGGGCTATAGAATTTAGTATATTTATCCTATGTTATATGTCTAATGTCCACTTATAAGTGAGTATATACCATGTGTGTCTTTCTGACTCTGAGATACCTCACTCAGGATTATCTTTTCTAGTTCCCACCATTTGCCTGCAAATTTCATGATTTCCTTGTTTTTAACTGCTAAGTAGTATTCCTTTGTGTAAATATACCACAATTTCTGTGTCCTTTTTTCAGTTGAGGGAATCTGGGTTGTTTCCAGATTCTGGCTATTATGAATAAATCTGTTATGAACATGGCTGAGCAATGTTTTTGTTGTATGATTGAGCATCTTTTGGATATATGCATAGGAGTGATATAGCTGGATCTTGAGGAAACGCTATTCCTAATTTTCTTAAAAAGCCCCAGATTGATTTCCAAAGTAGTTGTACAAGTTTACATTCCCACCAGCAATGGAGGAGATTTCCCCTTTCTTCATACCCTCTCCAGCATGTGTTGTCACTTGAGTTTTTTATCTTATTCATTCTGATGGGTGTAAGGTGAAATCACAGGGTTGTTTTGATTTGCATCTCCCAGATGACTAAGGATGTTCAGCATTTCTTTAAGTCTTTCTCTGCCATTTGATATTCCTCTGTTTAGAATTCTGTTTAGCTCTGTACCCCAGTTTTTGAATTGGATTACTTAGTTTGTTGGTGTTTAACTTCTCAACTGAGGATTGGATACAGAAATTGTGGTACATTTACACAATGGAATACAGGTCAGCAATTAAAAGATGGAAGCAAATGGATGGAACTAGAAAAGATCATCCTGAGTGAGCTAACCCAGAACCAGAAAGACACACACACACACCCATATATATACATATATATATATATATGTATACATATATAGATACATTATATATAATATATATGGTATGGATACATATATATATATCATATATATGGATATTAGACATGTATTATAGGATAAACATACTAAAATCTATAGCCTTAAAGAACCTAAACAACAAGGAGGACCCTAGGGAAAATGCTAAATCCTCGTTCAGAAGGGCAAACGGGACAGATATTAGAAATAGAAGAAGATAGGCAACAGAACAGGAGCCTACCACAGAGGACCTCTGAAAGACTCTACCCAGCAGGATATTGAAGCAAATGCTGAGACTCATAGCCAAACTTCGGGGAAAGTGCAGGGAATCTTATGAAAGAAGGGGGTGGGGATAGAAAGAAGGACCTCACATGGATTGGACCTAAAACCCTTGCTCAGATGTAGCCCAGATGTAGACTGGGTCTCCAAGTGGGTTCTCTAGTAAGTGGAGCAGGGGCTGTCTCTGGCATGTCAGTGGTCAGCTCTTTGATCACCTGCTACTCCGGGGTGCAGCCTTGCCAGGCCACAGAGGAAGACTATGCAGCCAAACCTGGTGAGACCTGATAGGCTACAGTCAGATGGAAGGGGAGGAGTACCTCCTCTATCAGCGTACTAGGCAAGGGGGCATAAGGAGAGAAGGGAAAGGGAGATTGGGACTGGGAGGAGATGAGGAAGGGGCTAGAGCCAGGATACAAAGTGAAGAAATTGTAATGATAGATAGATAGATAGATAGATAGATAGATAGATAGATAGATAGATAGATAGAAAAAACTAACAAAGAAAAGCTATTTTTTAAATAAATTAAAAAACTGACACACAGACATATAAATAGATAAACAAAAAATAAATGCAAGAAAGCTTAATTTTCTGTGCAGGGGGTCCAGGTGATCTCTATGAATGGTCTTTGGTTGGACTATCAGTCTCAGAAAAGATCCCTATGCCCAGATATTTTGGTTCTGTTGTTCTCCTTGTGCAGTTCTAGACCCTTCCAGGTCTTTCTATCTCCCACTTCCTTCATAAGATTCGCTGCACTCTACCCAGAGTTTGGCTATGAGTCTCCCCATCTGCTTTGATACCCTGCTGGGTAGAGTCTTTCAGAGGCCCTCTGTTCTGTTCCCTGTTTTCTTCCTCTTCCGATGTCCATCCTGTTTGCCTTTCTGAGAAAGGATTGATCATCTTACCTAGGGGCCTCCTTCTTGCTTAGCTTCTTTAGGTGTACAGATTTTAGTATGTTTACCCTATATTATATGTCTAATATCTACTTATAAGTAAGTATATACCATGTGTGTCTTTCTGATTCTGGGATACCTCATTCAGGATTATATTTTCTTGTTCCTACCATTTGCCTGCAAATTTCATGATTTTCTTGTTTTTAATTGCTGAGTAGTATTCCATTATATAAATGTACTACAATTTCTCAATTGAGGGACATCTGGGTTGTTTCCAGATTCTGGCTATTATGAATAAAGCTGCTACAAACAAGGCTGAGCAAATGTCCTTGTTGTATACTTGAGCATCTTTTGGATATATGCCTAGGAGTGGTATAGCTGGATCTTGAGGTAGCACTATTCCTAATTGTCTGAGAAAGCACCAAAAGAGGTAGCCAGTAGTAGCTCAGTCTCCAAATGGGCTCCCTAAGTCAGAGCAGGAGCTGTCTCTGACTTGAACTCAGTAGCTTGCTCTTTGATCACCTCCCCCTGAGGAGGGAGCAGCCTGGTCAACAGGCCACAGAGGTAGACAATGCAGCCAGTCCTGATGAGACCTGATAGGCTAGGGTCAGATGGAAGGGGAGGAGGTCCTTCCCTATCAGTGGACTGGAGAAGGGACATGGGAGGAGATGAGGGAGGGAGAGAGGGAGGGATTGGGAGGGATGAGGGAGGGGGCTATAGCTGGGATACAAAATGACTATATTGTAATAAATAAAAAATATATTTAAAAAGAAAGCTTAATTTTCTTTGAAATAATGAGATCACGTAACCGTGAAGTAAACAGATCAAGTAGGGAACTTAGTGCAGTATACTGTGTTATAGCAAGCTTCTAGTTTCCCTCTGGTAGTTCAGACTGCTAAAGAGGTTTTGCTTTTGGTTTGGTTTGGTTTTGGTTGTTGTTGTTATTTGTTTTTAGTAATTGACTAAGCTGATTCCATGCTGGAGAATGTATTACTGTTTTAGTTTCATATTTCTTTCTGTAAAATAATTCTGCTTTCTATAAAATCCTCACGGGGGTTTTATTGTGACTTATCAAATAATTATTTCCTTATCAATTAATGTGCCCTCCTTTTATGAAAAATGAAAAACCTTTATTACACAATGCATATATTCACATGGTCTCTTCTTCCACATTTTACCAGAATCTAGAAAGGGATTTCATCCTGTTTCCCCTGTTTTATGTTGTTTGTTTTTTGATGAAAATATTTTTATACAATATATTCTGATAACAATTTTCTCTCCCCCAACTCCTGCCAGATTCTTTCACTTCTCCATCCATCGAACTTTTTGTCCTTTCTTTCTTTTCCTTTAAAAAGAAAATAGGCAAAAGAAGAACACAAGAAAAACACATACAAACACATTCACACACATGCATGCATGAACACACGCATGCACACAAAACACAAGATCACCTGTGTCCTGTGACAGTGGCACACACTCTCATCATAACAGAGTCCAGCTTGGACCACAGAGTGAGTTTCAGGACAGCTAGGGCTACACAGAGAAACCCTGTGTCAAAACAAAAACAAATGAACAACAACAACAAAAACCCAAAAGATCATAAACTACAATATGCAGATAAAAGATTACTAAGATAGAAAACGCCCAAACAAAGGAATAAGACAAAAAGTCTATAAAATTACCATTGCATTTCTTTATGTTGGCTCTCTACTGCTGGTTTTGGGGCCTACCCCTGGTTAATACACCCGGAGAGAGTAAATGGAGTAAAACATGTTTTTCCTATCAAATACTTCTTGGTTAGGGGTAGGAGCCCATGTCCACTTCCTCATCTCGGCAATGGGACCCCATCTGGCTTGAACCTATGCAGACCTGTATGTTCTGCTATAGAGTCCATGAGTCCATGTGTGTATCAGTTCTGTTATATTTGGAAGGCATCCTTCCTCTCTGGCTCTTACATCTTTCTGCCACTCTTCTGCATAGCTCCTTGAGATCTGAGGAGATGGATTTTATGACAAAATCCCATTTAGGAGTGAGTGTTCCAAAATTTCTAGCCTCTGCTCATTGTTCAGTTGTGGATCTCTGTTAGTTTTCCTCTACCAAAAGAAGAAGCTACTCTGGTGATGACTAAATGAGATACTTGTCTATCAGCATAGCAGAATGTCATTAGGAGTTATTTCATGTTGTGTTCCTTTAGCAAAACAATAGTATCTGGTTTTCTCCTAGGTCCATGGCCTATCTAATCTAAGGTTCATAGCTATGTGACATGTCAGGTCTGCATTCCCTCTCATGAACTTGGCCTTAAGTGCAATCATAGAGTGATTGGTTACTCTCATAACATGTATGCCACTATTGTGCCAGTATATCTTGCAAGTGGGAGACTGTTGATTGCAGGGTTTTTAGCTACCTGTGATAGCTTGCAGACCACCTTTCAGGACCATGAACACTAGTTAGTAGGGGTAAAGGATCTAATTAGGCAACAGCTGGACATTTCTGTATTCAATGAAATATGTCAATGTTGACTTCAGCAATAAAACCATACCATCAGTTTGTAGAAAGCAACCTTAGCAATAGTCTGAGAAGTTTGGAAGTTTCCATGGGGTCCCGTTAGCCAATGACTCAACTAGATGTAATGCACTTAGTTTCATGGTGTGGGTTTCAAGTTGGGCCAGTCATTGGTTGGCCCATCTCTCAATCTCTGCTCCACCTTTATCCCTGGACACCTTGTAAACAGGGAACATTCTAGGTTGAAGGTTTTATGGGTGGGTTGGTGTCATCTCCCTCCACTGCATTCCTGCCTGGTGGCCAACTCCTAACTGCCATACTCTTCTAGTGCAGTTTTCCCCTTGATGATTATGTACTGTCTGTCTTTCTTTATCTTTTCTGATAGTTTTAAAGTCTATTGTTTTTTCAAATATTAAGATGACTACAGCTGCTTACTTCTTGGGTTCATTTGCTTGTAAAAGCCTTTTCCTTTTCCATTCTTTAGCCCTGAGATGATGTCTCTCTTTGATGTTGAAGTGTGTTTCCTGGATGACTAAAATGGATCCTGCGCTCTTGTCCAATCTGCTAGTCTGTGTCTCTGAGGCGATTGAAAATGGAGGTTAACTGCTGCTGCTTCCCTGCTGCTGGGTTGTGGCGGTAATGGCAGGGACTTTCTAGGAAGCATCCAAGAAGGAGGTGATTTGCTCACGTTTCCATATTGTTACCCCTCATCTCCACTTAGGCACATGCTCTAAAACACAAAAGATTGTTCCCAAGGGAGGTCATCAGTGGGTTTTGATACCTGAAATTTCATTTAATGTCAAATCCATCCCTCAACAAATTGTAATTTTCTCCACAAGTAGAAGTCACCAGAGCTGCTTCTTTCTAAGGACTCCTTAAAGTCATTTCCCATATTGAGATAAATAAAATACGCTTGCCACCAGCTAGTAACTAGTAATTTTACTTACAATGTTTTTTTTATACAAACAGAAATTCTGCTACTACACTAGATTGTATTATTATTATTATTATTATTATTATTATTATTATTATTATTATTATTATTTTCACTTATGAAGGGGAAGCAGACACCATGAGGGAGAAACTTCTCCAAGGTCACATGTCTAATAAGCTGCAAAGCAGGACTGTGAGAAAGAATTATCTGTGCATCTGAGCAGCAAATTCAGATCCCTTTCCTTATGCACTCAGGAATTAAATTCACTCAGCGCTCTGACATTCACTTAAGCGTCTAGCCAGAGGACCTAAGGCAACAGAGGATGTATCCTTTTCACAGCCGCACTATTTACTGTCCACTTAAAACAAGCATGCCATCCTCCAGAAATGGGCCCAGAAGTACAGTCTGAGACCATTCAGCATGGCTCTAAATCAGGGAAGTGCATGCATGTGTGTGTGTATGTGAGAGAGAGAGAGAGAGAGAGAGAGAGAGAGAGAGAGAGAGAGAGAG
>NW_026587216.1:48386671-48433604 GCF_907164565.1 Psammomys obesus | reverse complement strand
AGAGAGAGAGAGAGAGAGAGAGAGAGAGAGAGAGAGAGAGAGAGAGACGGGGGAAGAACTACAGTTAAGGAACAAGTTTCAGCAATCACATGCTAAAATACAGACACAGTTATCCATTTTCTTTAAAACAAGCAAGAGTTCTGACAGATTTACTGTTGAGCACTTTTACACCTCATTTAGATCCCTATGCTGTGACGAGGACAAGACAAATGTCGGTGTTCTGGATCAGACGAAAGGTTCTTTTCCTATTTCACCTTTTACTATTTGGCAACTTCCCAAAACCTACTTAATACTGGAAATAAGAGGCATAGCTAAGCAATAGCTAAAAGTACAGCTGCTGAAAATAGACCACAAATTTCAAGTTCAGTTACAGAGGCACCTTAAAAATATGAACAATATTTAGCTCAGCCTGTATATCTAATCTACATACTGTCATGATCTTTCTTTTAGTAAATATTTTTTCTTTTTTTAAATTTTTATTTAACTTTTATTAATTACACTTTATTCATTTTGTATCCCCCCATAAGCCCCTTCCTCCTCACCTCCCGATCCCACCCTCCCTCCCCTTTCTGCATGCATGCCACTCCCCAAGTCCACTGATAGGGGAGGTCCTCCTCTCCTTCCTTCTGATCTTAGTCTATCAGTTCTCATCAGAAGTTGGCTGCATTGTCATCTTCTGTGGCCTGGTAAGGCTGCTCCTCCCTCAGGGTGAGGTGATCAAAGAGCAAGCCAATCAGATTATGTCAGAGGCAATCCCTCTTCCCATTACTATGTAACCCACTTGGACACTAAACTGCCATGGGCTACATCTGTGGAGGGGTTCTAGGTTATCTCCATGAATAGTCCTTGGTTGGAGTATGAGTCTCTGGGAAGTTCCCTGTGTTCAAATTTTCTTGTTCTGTTGCTCTCCTTGTGGAGTTCCTGTTCTCTCCAGATCTTACTATTTCCCACTTCTTACATAAAATTCCATTCACTCTGCCCAAAATTGGCCATCAGGCCAGCATCTGCTTTGATAGTCTGCAAGGCAGAGGCTTTCAGAGGCCCTCTGTAGCAGGTTCCTAGGTTGTTTCCTGTTTTCTTCTTTTTCTGATGTCCATCCTCTTTGCCTTACAGGATGGGGATTGAGTGTTTTAGTCAGGGTACTCTCTCTTGCTTAGTTTCTTTAGATGTACAGATTTTAGTGGGTTTATCCTATGTTGCATGTCTATATAAGTGAGTATATACCGTGTGTGTCTTTTTGCTTCTGGGTCAACTCACTCAGGATGATCCTTTCCAGGTCCCACCATTTACCTGCAAATTTCATTATTTCCTTATTTTTCATTGCTGAGTAATATTCCATTGTGTAGATGTACCACAGTTTCTGCATCCATTCTTCAGTTGAGGGGCATCTGGGTTGTTTCCAGATTCTGGCTATTACAAATAAAGCTGCTACAAACTTGGTTGAGCAAATGTCCTTTTTGTGTACTTGAGCCTCTTTTGGATATATGCCTAGGAGTGGTATGGCTGGATCTTGAGGAAGTTATTCCTAGTTGTCTGAGAAAGCGCCAGACTGATTTCCAGAGTGGTTGTACAAGTTTACATTCCCACCAGCAGTGAAGGAGGGTTCCCCTTTCTCCACAACCTCTCCAGCATGTGTTGTCACTTGAGTTTTTCACCTTGGCCATTTTGATGGGTGTAAGGTGAAATCTCAGGATTGTTTTGATTTGCATTTCCCTGATGGCTAATGAGGTTGAACATTTCTTTAAGTGCTTCTCTGCCATTCAATATTCGAGTTCTCTGTTTAGCTCTGTTCCCCATTTTTTAAGTGGATTACTTGGTTTGCTGTTTTTCAGCTTGTTTAGTTCTTTATATATACTGGATATGAGACCTCTATCAGATAAAGGGTTGGTGAAGATCCTTTCCCAATCTGTAGGCAGTCGCTTTGTTTTGATGACGGTGTCCTTTGCTTTACAGAAGCTTTTCAGTTTCATGAGGTCCCATTTATTGATTGTTGCTCTTAGAGCCTGTGCTGTTGGTGTTCTGTTCAGAAAGTTTTCTCCTGTACCAATGAGTTCTAGGGTATTCCCCACTTTTTTTTCCTAGCCGATTTAATGTGTCTGGTTTTATGTTGAGGTCTTTGATCCACTTGGACTTCAGTTTTGTTCAGGGTGATAAGTATGGATCTATTTTCATTTTTCTACATGTACACATCCAGTTGGACCAACACCATTTGTTGAAGATGCTATCTTTTTTCCATTGTATGGTTTTGGCATCTTTGTCAAAGATCAGGTGTCCATAAGTGTGTGGATTTATTTCTGGTTCCTCTGTTCGGTTCCATTGATCCACCATTCTGTTTCTATGCCAGTACCATGCAGTTTTTATAACTGTTGCTCTATAGTACAACTTAAGATCAGGGATGGAGATACCTCCAGAAGGTCTTTTATTGTAGAGGACTGTGGAGAATTTTGGGAGTTTAGCAGACACTAGTGATGTCCCGCTTACCCTTTACTCTCTTGTGCGAACACCCTTCATCCTGAGTGTACCACGCCAGGGAGTGGAAGAGAACTCACGCCTTACTTTATGTTCAGCACTGCTGGGGACCCAACCGTGCTGTATAAATAAAGCTTATTCATTTCAGACTCTCACACGAGGCGGAGAATTCCGGTTATATAACTGAAGATTGTATATTGAATACCACAATCCAAACTTTATACTTTTTATTAGAATTCCCTTTTATTTTTATACATGCTATAGGTTTTTCAACAACTATATGAATATGCCCATTACTAAAGTATAACTTCACTGTCGTCAAAACCCTCTGCAGCCCTCCCCAACCCCGGGCAGCCACCAGTGATCGTGTCACTCCATCATTCCAACTTTTCCAGATGGCCATTATTTCACCATTTATGGCTTGGTGCTTGAGTTAGTAATGTGCACATAAGTCTCCTCATCCTTTTTCCGTGGCTTATGGCTAGTTTCTTTTTAGGCTGAGTAATGTCCTGTTGTGCGAATAAACCATACTTTATCTACTTGGTTACTTCTAGGTTCTAATAAATATGGATACATTTTCCATATACATTTAAACTTGGGTGTTTGTATAAACTGTGCCCCAAACTGGCTGTGCCTTTTTGCCTTCCCGTGAGTAATGAATGGGAGCTTCTGATGAACTCAGGATACGTGACATATCTTCATCAGAATTTGCTCTTTTCATTGTTTAGGGGCACTGGTTGTTCTAGTACATGCTTAATTGAATATCATTCTTTTCATTTGCAATTCTCTAATGACATGTTGAGCACATTTCATTTACTTTCTATTTTTTTAATTTTTATTTTTTTAATTACACTTTATTCACTTTGTATCCCCCCATAAGCCCCCCCTCCTCCCCTCCTAACCCACCCTCCCAACCCCTTCTTCACGAATGCCCCTCCCCAAGCCCACTGATAGGGGAGGTCCTCTTCTCCTTCCTTCTGATCTTAGTCTATCAGATCACATCAGGGGTGACTGCATTGTCATCTTCTGTGGCCTGGTAAGGCTGCTCCCCCCTCAGGAGGAGGTGATCAAAGAGCAGGCTAATCAGATTATGTCAAAGGCAGTCCCTCTTCCCATTACAACATAACCCACTTGGACACTAAACTGCCATGGGCTACATCTGTGGAGGGGTTCTAGGTTATCTCCATGCATGGTACTTGGTTGGAGTATGAGTCTCTGGGAAGACCCCTGTGTTCAAATTTGTGGTTCTGTTGCTCCACTTACACAATGGAATATTACTCAGCAAGGAAATCATGAAATTTGCAGGTAAATGGTGGGACCTGGAAAGGATCATCCTGAGTGAGCTGTCCCAGAAGCAGAAAGACACACATGGTATATACTCATTCATATAGACATGTAAAATAGGATAAACCTACTAAAATCTGTACATCTAAAGAAACTAATCAAGAGAGAGGAGCCTGACTAAAATGCTCAATCCCTCTCCCAAAAGGCAAAGAGGAGGGACATTAGAAGAAGAAGAAAACAGGAAAAAAGCTAGAAACCCGCCATGGAGGGCATCTGAAAGGCTCTGCCCTGCAGACTATCAAAGCAGATGCTGAGACTTATGGATAACAACAGTTGGGCAGTGTGCATGGAATCTTATGTAAGAAGTGGGAAATAGTAAGATCTGGAGAGGACAGGAACTCCACAAGGAAAGCAACAGAACCAGAAATTTACTTGGATATCTCTTCAGATCTTCAGCCTAGTTTTTTTGGGTTTTTTGTTGTTGTTGTTGTTGTTTGTTTGTTTGTTTGTTTGTTTGTTTTTAACTTCACTATTCATTTAGCTTTTTAGACTAAGGGTAGCAGAAATTTATCAAATGTGGCTATTGTAAATATTTTTTTTCCTAGTCTGTGGGCTTTCTTTTCTTTCTTTAGAACTTTTTAATTTTAATGAAATCTACTTTATCAATTATTTCTTCCTGGATTGTGCCTTTGATGTTATTTTAAAAAGCATTCCAAGACATAGGATCACCTTGCTTTTCTTGAGTATTATCCTAAGGAAATTTCATAGCTCTCTGTTCTACATATAAGTGCATAAAGCATTTGGAGTTAATCGTTTGAGGAATATACTGAATTTTTGCACACAGATGTGCAGTTCTCCCAAGACCATTTGTTGAAAGAAATTGATTTTGCTCTACCATATTACCTTTGATTTCTAATTAGACATAAAATCAGTTTACTACATTTGTGTGGCAAATGTTCTAGGCTCTCCATTCTGTTCTGTAAGTCTTTCTGTCTACTCTTTAGCTAATGTTACATGCTAACACTATAGCTGCATGTTATATGAATCTAGGTCTTGACAAATATTATTATTTCTTCATAAATATTGAGCATAATTCACTAGTGAACCCAAGTTTCTTTGACTTTGTTCTTCTTCACACACTGTATGCTACTCCAAGACTTGCAACTGTCCACAGAAACTTCTGATTGAGCTTGTGTAGGTATGTGTGTATTGAGAGGGATAACAAACATCCTACTCTGGCTCCTGCAGTGCACATGTGAGCGCACAGAGCATACACACACACAAAAACACACACTTTATATATTTTTTATTTTTTTATTTATTTACTTTGCATTCCAATTTTAGTCCCCTCCTTCCTCTCATCCTGGATCCACCCTCCCTTCCTCCCTCTCTCTTCTCCTTATCCCCCCTTCCCTACTTCTCAGAAAATGAGAGGTCCCCCCACCAACCCACCTAGCACATCAAGACTGAGTGCATTCTCTTCCCCCGTGGCCAGGTGAGGCAGCCCCACCAGGAGGATAAAAAAGCAGCAAACAACTGAGACCATATGAGAGGCAGTTCCTGGTCTCCTTCCTAGAGGACACAGGAAGCATGAGCTACTCCTGGCCTACATCTGTGTAGGGGCTAGGTCCCGTCCATCTATAGATCTTGGCTGGTTCTTTGGTCTTGGCAAGCCCCTGATTAGATGGTTCTTTTGGTCTTCTTGGGGAGTTCCTGTCCCCTCTGTGTCCTTCTATCCTTTACCCTACTCTTCCACAAGAAAGTATAAGATGGAATCTCAGAGGCATTTGATTTGCATTTCCCTGATGACTAAGGATGTTGAGCATTTCTTTAAGTGCTCCTTGGTGATTCAAGATTCCTTCATTGTGTATTCTCTGTTTAGCTCTGTACCCCATTGCTTTGAAGCCAAACTCAATTTATTATGAGATCCATTCCTGTGTTAACAGTGTTTCTTTATTCTTGACTGTGAAAACAGGTCCCAACAAGCCTCCATCTTCCATCACCACCACATCACTTTCAACTTAAAAATTTTAGATACCATGTTTAATTAATGTACAAACTACAAGAACATTACTTTTATGACAGACAGATCAAATGTGTGTGAGAGCTGTGAGCCAGTCAACTTGAAGAGAAGGATATAACACACTAGCTGAATTATTATCAATACATACTGCTTTTCATTATTACCCTGTAGCCTTCCTCAAGAAAGGGATTGTTCAAGTTAATTTAGGAAACCAGCTCTGCTTTGTCAGAGGATAGGTGTTTATTGACCAACATATGAGTGAATTTATGTAAGAAATTAATAAATGGAGTCACACTAGTGAGATATGAAGTTGTGCCCCATTTTTAAATTGGATTATTTGGTTTGATGGTGCTTAATGTCTTGAGTTCTTTAAACATTTTGGATATTAGCTCTTTGTCAGATGTCAGATGGTGTAGATCTTTTTCCAATCTGTAAGCTGCTGTTTTGTTCTATTGACAGTGCCCTTTGTCTTACAAAAGCTTTCCAGTTTCATGAGGTCCTGTTTGTTAATTGTTTATCCCTGATTTTAAACTGTACTACAGAGCAATAGTAATAAAAGCTGCATGATACTAGCATAGAAATAGACTGGTTGAACAGTGGAGTCGAAGACTCAGAAATAAACCCACACACTTACAAACACTTGATTTTTGACAAAGGAGCCAGAACCATACAATTGAAAAAAGAAAGCATTTTCAAAAAATGGTGCTGATCTAACTGGATGTCTACATGTAAAAAATGTAAATAGATCCATATTTATCACGCTGCACAAAACTTAAATCCAAGTGGTTGAAAGACCTCACCATAAACCCAGAAACACTGAATCTATTATAAGAGAAAGTGGGATCAGCCTTAAACAGAATACCAACAGCCCAGGCTCTAAGCCCAGGCTCTACACACATTTTTTTTTAATTTTGTTGAATTTCAAAAGAAACCACAAAGACCATCAATATAATGCAATATATAGATAAACTACAATGCAAATACTAAAGTTTGTGGGTATAGGAAGAAGCCTTCAAATTCCATGTAACCACTAGAAGGTACATTATATGGATATTTTATATAAAAAGGCTTTTAATAATTCTTCCACAGAAAAGACAGGTTTTAATGGCTCTTAAAAACTGATAAGGTAACGTGTGACTTAGAAATACAGAATAGGCATGACATGGAACTTCAGAGATGATCAGGTGTGCTCAAGGTGCCTTCATGACAGTTCCCAGAACAGACCTGGAGTGATGGCCAGGACTAAAAATGGAGATCATGGGAGGCAAAGGTCCAGAATGGGAGAGATTAAAGGACTCTCATCCCGTCTGCATTTAAAAACAAAGAAAATGCACCTTACTAATACTTCTAGTCTCATGATGTAAAACCATCATGGAATCATATAGAATGAATCCTAAAGCCTCCTTCAACAAAATTCTGCTTAATGCCAACACAGAGAAAAGATGTTAATCCATGTTATATGTCCACCTTCATAATCAAAATATGACTCACAAAGGGACTCTGAAAGCCAGAAGAAAACAGGAAACAACCTTGGAACCTGCCACAGAGGGCCTCTGAAAGCCTCTGCAGTATAGACTGTCAAAGCAGATGCTGAGCCTGATGGACAACTGATGGGCAGAGTGAATGGAATTTTATGTAAGAAGTGGGAAATAGTAAGAGCTGGAGAGGACAGGAACCCCACAAGGAGAGCAACAGAACTATAAAATTTGAACACAAGGAACTTCCCAGAGACTCATACTCCAACCTAGAACCCCTGCACAGATGTAGCCCATGGCAGTTCAGTGTCCAAGTGGGTTACATAGTAATAGGAAGAGGGACTGCCTCTGACATAATCTGATTGGCCTGCTCTTTGATCACCTCCCCCTGAGGGGGGAGCAGCCTTACCAGGCCACGGTAGAGGACAATGCAGCCACTTTTGATGAGAACTGATAGACTAAGATCAAAAAGGAGAGGAGAACCTCCCCTCTCAGTGGACTTGGGGAGTGGCATGCATGCAGAAAGAGGAGGGAGGGTGAGATCAGGAAGGGAGGAGGGAGGGGCTTATGGGGGGGATACAAAATGAATAAAGTGTAATTAATAAAATAAAATAAAAAATCATTTAAATGGAAAAAAAATATGACTCACAAAATAGACCTTATTTCAATCAATTACTTTAGTTTAATGTCACAGGCTTGCTGACCGTTCTCAATACTAGAGTCCAAAATACCATTTTTGAGCCTTTTGATCTAAAGCCTAATTTAAAAAATCTTGATATATTTTTTAGAAAGCTCATAGTCAATATTGAAAACCCCGTCCTCTGAAGATAATCTCTGAAAACTGTTATGCTCTGATCACAGATGCCTGCGTGTGCTCAACAGAACCTTGGTTAGCAAGCCAGATTGACAGTTCTATCTTTCAATTTCCCATTGTTTGGACACTTGACCAGTGAGGGGGTACATCAGCCAGGCATTTTCCCCCTTCCGGCCTGAGAAAACTTGCTGGGTAGGCCAGTTCTTCCTTTGAGCCAATCTGTATTTTATGAAGTTGCTTCCCAAGTAACAGAAAGATAACTACCTTTCTACTCTCTCCCACTAAAGTTGTTCATGTCCCTTTGTCTCTTATACAAAAGAGGTAGAGTACACAGGTATAAAAGGCATTCAAACATTAAAAAGTTATCATCCAGACTACTTGATATGTTTTCTTTCTCACTCAATGTGCTTGGGTGTCCATATTTTGAGCATGCTCATCCTTGTTCTTACCAATGGTCTCTCAACAACCACAGAAACACAGCTTCAGGCTTCTTTGGGTGTGACATCTGTCATTCACACCAATTCCCCATAACCAAATTGTCCTTTCTCATGTAGCAGATAACAGATCACTCCCTAAACTTTATCCACCTGTGATTGTTACATTGAAATATTTCTTTTATGTTTTTGTCATTCGAAAACTACAAAACACTTTGTCTAATACAAAGTGTCTTGGGATATATAGGCAGGGCCAAGGTGGGATTGCAGGCTGACAAAGGATTTCACTAAGGCCAGTAGACAGAGAATGGCAAAGTGGGCTCATGAGCAACCAGGAAGGCTTTAAATTAACTGTTCAAATACAATTCCAATTGAGCCCTTCAGCAGGGAAAAGCTTTCCTTCCTACCAACCTTGTTATTTCTAAGATGTAGTTAAAACCCTTCCAAAGTCACTAGGTTTTAACCTTAACAATATTTCTCTCTCTTTCTCTCTTTCTCTCTCTCTCTTTCCTTTCTTCTTCTATCCTCATCCTACTCTTGCTTCTTTTCCTCCCTTCCATTTTCAAACAGTTAATAAATGAGTGGAGAAAGATGCTAGGAAATGCCCTGCTGACAGCTATCTACAATCCATCATAAATGGAAGAAGGCTTGAATGGCTTCTTTGTGCTCTGTTGAAACAGCTCTAGTTGCAATAATAAAAAAAGAGAGAGAGAAAACTATGCCTGGTGAATATTCATGAGCCAGACATCTCAGTGGATTCCTGGGGCCACTTTTATTCATTTTAACAAGGATTAAGTATATTTAAATCGTTCTGTGTTATGTAACATGTAATTATTTTCTGAATAGGCTCCAGGGGTATTATGGAGTTAAATCCTCTGGAAGGTAGAAGAAAACAATGAACCAAAATGAAAAGCGAAGAAAGCAGCATGCTCTGTAGATTGAGATGGTTTCACAGAGGCTCACACAGGTTATCATTTCTGAGAGGCATTTGTAACATCTCCCTGAGATCTGAGTGCATCCCAGCTCTGATTAACTTCGCCTCACATGAGCGCCTTGGGAGGGAGACAGCGGACAATTGTTCTACGCTACCGCTATATTAGCTGATGTGAGAGAGTGGGGCTGGATCTAACAAAGCACGACTGGGGTTTTCCAGACATTTTCTGGCCACTGTGATTAGTCCCCTAGTGAAATGCTCAAACTGGATGCTGAAAACCACATCTTCCATGTACTTCCAAAGGCAATAAATGAATAAAACTGAGTCTGTCAATCTGATGTGGGTAATAATAAATCTAAACAGAAAGATAAGAAAATCCCAAATGTGCAAATTAATAACTATCATGTCAAAATCCCAGTTGTTTTACTTGATAAAAGCTATTTAGTTTGTTTACATAGATTATACACAAAATCTCTTGTGCGTCGCATAAATAAATAAAGGATGGTATCACTGATTCCAGATCTCTATTATTAATTTGGAAGGGCCAGGTATATAGGCAAGAGGTAAGGAGGCTCAGAAATTGCAGGGAGTCTTGTTAGGTGTTGATAACCAGCCCACGCGTGAGTTTTCTGACCATAAAACACAGAAATGGGGAAACCTATGCCATAGGCTTCATTTCATTTTTGAAGTACCTGTCAGTATGAAAGGCTGATTGAACATGGGCCACACATTGTGTAGTGTGCACTCTTCTGTAAACAACCAGGTTCCAGACCCAAAGAGAACAAGTTCAGACATGATGTAATCATCATTTTCTTCAGAGATGGAGATGCTTACTCCAAAGTTTTGTACACATGTTTTCCCTCTTCACTGCTCGCTCGTTTATCTTTCATGAACACATTGAAGTCCCTCTTTAAGATGGACCATGGCCACGGGAGAAGGAGAAAACAGTACATGTCACAGAGTTCAAGGAATAGGGCATGTGTCAAAGAGCAGTTATCATTCAGTTTGAACCAACTGTTGACACAAAGTGTTCAGATCATATTCTCTTGCAGCTTTTATTTATTTTTAATAAAATTGTCCAAAAGAATTTCCAAACTGAAGTTCTAATTGTGAGCAATTGTTTTAACATGTTAAGGAAATAACCCACAAGTTAATTAAGCTTAATTTTGGAAGGGGCATGTGTCTGTGCACACAAGCGTATACATGTGTATATCTGGCTTCACACACAAACGTGACAGCTGTGATGGGAGAGATGGGGGCAGCCCACCAGGCTGAGAAGTTCACAATCGACAGGCTGAAAGATCCAGAAATTATGGGGTGTGTTCGGGCAACCCAAGAGAATTGCAGCCTCCCTAAATAAGAAGAGATGACTCTCTGTAAAACAGCGCCTCAACATGTACCAAAATATACGTAGGTACACTTGTGGATGGGAATGCACTGTGCACTTCGTTGGAGACAAAAACCTTTGGAAAAGAAAATATTTGTGTTGCTCTGATTCTACTACATGCTAGCTAGGGGCACGAAGGAAGATACTCTGATCTCTGGTTTTCTCACAAGAAAACAGAGAGCTAAAAATATTTATCTCACAAGTATGCTATAATACTTTAATTATTTACTATGTCTATTAGTGTTTCTCAATTTGACACAAGCTAGAGGCATTGGGCAAGAGGGAACCTCAATTAAGAAAATTGCCCCATTAGATTGTCTTATGGGCCAAACTTTGAGGCATTTTCTTCTTTTTTTTCCTTTTTTTAAATTTTTTTTAATTTTATTTTTTCTTATCAGTTACATTTTATTAACTATGTATCCCAGCTGTGTCCCGCTCCCTCATTCCCTCCCAGTCCCTCCCTCCCTCATCTCCACCGTGCCCCTTTCCAAGTCCACTGATAGGGGGGGACCTCCTCCCCATTCATCTGATCCTGTTTTATCAGGTATCTTCAGGACTGGCTGCAAAGTCCTCCTCTGTGGCCTAACAGGACTGCTCTCCCTTGGGGGGTGGGGAGGTCAAAGAGCCAGTCATTGAGTTCCTGTTAAAAATAGTCCTTGTTCCCCTCACTATGGGAAACCAATTGGTTACTGAGCTACCACAGGCTACATCTGAGCAGAGGTTCTTGGTTATATCCATACATGGTCCTTGGTTGAATGTCAGTCTCAGAAAAGACCCTGTGCCCAGATATATTTGGTCCTTGTGGAGCTCCTATCCTTTCCCCATCATACTAACTCCCCTTCTTTCATATGATCCCCTGTACTCTGCCGAAGGTTTGGTCATGAGTCTTTGTATCTGCTTTGAAAACACTGCTAGTTAGATGCGCTCAGTAGACTCCTGTCATATGTTCAATGCACATCCCATCTGTCTTTCTAAACGAGGATTGATCATCTTACACCATGTCTGTTCTCTTGCTTATCTTTTTTAGGTGTATAGATTTCATTATGTTTATCATATCTTATAGGTCTATATAAGTGAGTATATACTGTGTTTGTCTTTCTCCTTCTGGGATATTTCACTCAGAATGATCTTTTCTAGATCCCACCATTTGTCTGCAAATTTCATAATTTTCTCCTTTTTGATTGCTGAGTAGTATTCCATTGTGTAAAAATACCACAATTTCTGTACCCATTCCTCTGTTGATGGACATCTGGGTTGTTTCCAGGTTCTGGCTATTACAAATAAAGCTGCTATAAACATGGTTGAGCAAGTATCCCTTTTGTGTACTTGAGCAAACTTTGGGTATATACCTAGCAGTGGTATAGCTGGGTCTTGAGGAAGCACTATTGCTAATTGTCTTAGAAAGTGCCAGATAGATTTCCAGAGTGGTTGTACCAGTTTACATTCCCACCAGCAGTGGAAGAGGGTTCCCCTTTCTCCAGCATGTGCTGTCACTTGAGTTTTTCATCTTGGTCATTCTGATGGGTGTAAGGTGAAATCTCAGGGTCGTTTTGATTTGCATTTCCCTGATGGCTAATGAGGTTGAGCATTTTTTTGCCATTCGATATTCCTCTGTCAAGAATTCTCTATTTAGCTCTGTTCCCCATTTTTTAATTGGATTACTTGGTTTGCTGCTTTTCAGCTTCTTTAGTTCTTTGTATATACTCGATATTAGTCCCCTGTCAGATAAAGGGTTAGTGAAGATTCTTTCCCAATCTGTAGGCAGTCATTTTGTTTTGATGACTGTGTCCTTTGCTTTACAGAAGCTTTTCAGTTTCATGAGGTCCCATTTATTGATTGTTGCTCTTAGAGCCTGTGCTGTTGGTGTTCTGTTCAGGAAGTTGTCTCCTGTGCCAATGAGTTCTAGGCTGTTCCCCACTTTTTCTTCTAACAGATTTAGAGTATCTGGTTTTATGTTGAGGTCTTTGATCCACTTGGACTTTAGTTTTGTGCAGAGTAATAAATATGGATCTATTTTCATTTTTCTGCATGTAGACATCCAGTTGGACCAGCACCATTTGTTGAAGATGCTGTCTTTTTTCCATCGAATGGTTTTGGCTTCTTTGTCAAAAATCGAGTATTCATAGGTGCGTGGGTTTATTTCTGGGTCTTTTATGCGGTCCATTGATCCTCCTTTCTGTTTTTATGCCAATACCATGCAGTTTTTATTACTATTGCTCTGTAGTACAACTTGAGATCGGGGATAGAGATACCTCCAGATGATCTGTTGTTGTACAGGATTGTTTTGGAGATTCTGGGTTTTTTGTTTCTCCATATGAAGCTGAGAATCTTTTTTTCAAGGTCTGTAAAGAATTGAGTTGGTATTTTGATGGGAATTGCATTGAATCTGTAGATTGCTTTTGGCAGGATGGCCATTTTCACGATGTTAATCCTACCAATCCATGAGCACGGGATATCTTTCCATCTTCTGATATCTTCTTCGATTTCTTTCTTCAGAGACTTGAAGTTTTTCTCAAACAGGTCTTTCACTTGCTTGGTTAGTGTCACCCCAAGGTACTTTATGTTATTAGTGGCTATTATGAAGGGTGTTGTTTCCCTAATTTCTTTCTCAGCCCTTGTGTCTTTGTTATACAGGAGGACTTCTGATTTTTTTGAGTTGATTTTGTATCCTGCCACTTTGCTGAAGGTGTTTATCAGCTGGAGGAGTTCTCTGGTTGAATTTTTGGGGTCGCTCATGTATACTATCATATCATCTGCAAATAGTGACACTTTGACCTGTTCCTTTCCGATTTGTATCCCCTTGATCTCCTTTAGTTGTCTTATTGCTCTGGCTAGGACTTCAAGTACTATGTTGAAGAGGTATGGAGAGAGTGGGCAGTTGAGGCATTTTCTTAATTGACGGCTCAGCTAACTGAGTATGTGTCACCCCAGTCAAATGGCTGTAGGATGCTGGAGAAAGCAGGCTGAGCAAGCCATGAGGAGCAAGTCATTAAGGAGCATTCTTTCAGCTTCTGCATGAGTTCCTGCCTCCAGGTTTCTGGAGTTCCTGCCTCCAGGTTTCTTGAGTTCCTGCCATGACTTCCATTGATAACAGACCATGATGGGGAAGTACATGATAAAATAATCCCTTTCTTCTCAAAGGTGATTTTGGTCATTGTGTTTGCCACAGGAAGAGAAAGCAAACTAACACACCAAAGACATCAAAATACAGATAAATTGCTAGATGGTACCTACTACCAGGTCAGTATTTCAGAAGACTTCTTTCTTAGTGAAAGGCATGCAAACATGCATCATAATAAGTACAGAGATGTTACTGGTCCAGACATACCCTGTTGTTACCAGAAACAATGGACATGTACACACACACACACACACACACACACACACACACACACACTCAGGGCTTCTGTACAATTCTAATAATCAATAATTGCTCTGCTCAGCTCTCACTACAAAGGAAAGCTGAGAGCCAGCTCACCAGTGGGGTCTATGTGCTTTCAGCAGCTAGTTCTTTGACACTGAGTTAAAGCTCCACAGTTTCTTTCCCCCACAGCTACAACCTTTCAAGTCCTATCAGGAAGCCAAGCTCTGATTACTACTGAGCCAACCCCAACATCTTCTGCCCTCCACCAAGTTTGTCCGTGCTGCTAGACACTTTCCATCTGATGGAGAAGGTAGAACTGAAGCCAGAAAACAGCAGTCAACCCCACAGTTGGCTCTTTTGTCTGTAACACCTGAAATCAAAACAGCTACTTTTCACTTACAACCACACAAATTATTTTAGAGGTTTTTGTGGGATATACTATATTTCCATGGGAGTGTTTTAAACAAAAATCAGAAATCATCTAGATCATTTCACTGTTTCTGGAGCAAAATAATGTTAATTCTGAAAAAGGTAGTTAAAAATAGATTTAAAAGGATTTCTTTCCTATCTGTTGTGAGGCTGACAAAGGGAATCATGAGTTTAAGAGCAATATGGTATACAGAACAATACCCTGTCTCACAACATAGGTTAATAAATCCCCAAGGGTTCCTTTTGAATGACAACATTTTCATCCCCCAGACTTTCTGGAATCGCTCCTTTTGTAACATTTTTTCTCTTTGAGGGTAATTTAACCCTTGGGTTTAAGTTGCCCTCTAAAGAGAGTGACTCGAACCCCACCCTAGAATGCCAAGCCAGCTAAAGTACCACAGAGACACACCTCACTCCCTACATCAGTCTGTCACTGACCAAGTAACACTGCATCTCTGGATTGTGGAGTGTCCAGCCTGGCAGGGACTCTCCTTCCCGAATCATAGCTGGCTTTTAGAGCAAATGAGAACTGCCTGCATGTCTTCCCCTTTTGATATAGGTACATGTCCCAATTTCCCAAAATTATGGAAAAGCCTCCCTGCCTCCACTCTGTGATTCTGGAACACATTATTCAAGCAGCAAAGGAATTAGACTCGAGGTCATGATTGCCACATTGAGTGAGTTTTGAGTTGACTTTGCCTCATTTTTGGACATGGTTACTAGATAAATCTTGTGCCAAAGATAAATTTAATCTATTTAACTTTAATAGCACTAAATTTGTTGGACAAAGATGGATACTAGTATCTGAAGGGAAATACAGCCACATATTTCTGTACCCTTACTTTCAACAATGAAAATAGAAATATGGTCAGACACAGAGGAAAATTTTGCATTTTTCATCCCCATGGAAGGTAACACACCACTCAAGATATTAACTGGCAGTTCTCACTGAATTGAGAACATGCACTATAAAACCAAAGGAGCAGTGCGAGAACTCTGGGTCATCAGACACGGCATCCTAATGTTATCTTATGCATTTCACTTAAACTTTATACTCTTAAGAAAAGTGCTTTTTTAGACACCATTTAGTAAATGGCATTTAAGGTGGTGGCTAGGTGGATAGCACCTGGTTCTGCTGAAGGATGACTACAGAGAACTGCACTGTCTTCTCCGTCCACATGGTACTCAGGACGTTCACTTGCTTCAGTATCCGAGGACAGTGTGGAGGGGAAGAACTCCTCTTTGGGAAGGAATAAACAGACGACCCCATCTTGGGCCTCAAGAGCATCACTGTTTCCCTAAGAAATTTGGGGACAAGATATTAACCTCTGTGCCTCAGGTTTTAAATTAAATGTCTCTCCCAAGGCCCTGAGGGTGTTCCAAAGGTGCCTCTCTGGTCCGTAAACCAGAGCCAGCTCTAAAGAAAGACTTAAGGACAGCTTTGAGGTGTCCGAGAGTGAGGTCAACAGCTGAAGAAAGGAAAAGGGGACAGAAAATCCAACAAGCCAGTCTGGACTTAGTTCAGTTTTTCTGAATGGACACAGAGGGTCCTATCACTCTGTCCCTATCTTTCCCATCTAGCGTGTTGTTGTTGTTGTTTTGTTTTTGTTTTTTGTTTTTCCTGGCTGGCCTGGAACTCACTGTGTGGACCAGGCTGGCCTTCAATTAGCAAGAGCTCAGCCTGCCTCTGCCTACCCAGTGCTGGGAGTAGAGACATGTGCCACCATGTACAGCCTAATCCAGACCTCATTCCAGCTTGCTAGGCCAAGCTCTTTTCATAAAGAATGAGGAGACCGAATTCAATGTACACTTAGTGATTCTCCACACACATTCAAGCTTATACGTTACCTATCCAATCTGACACTTTACAAAATAACATGGGAGTTATCACCCACAGTTTTAACGTCTGTTTTATTTATACTTAGGATATAAAATGGGTAGAGAGCATATGAAATTATTTTTATTTTCAAAACACTAGATACAGCTATCTATTTAAACAGGTATCATTTGAGGGGGAAAAAAAACAAAACTAGACACTATACTTAACAACTTGAACCCAACCAGCACAATTAAAGGATGAATCTCTGAGATAAGTAGCACTTGTGTCCTCTGTGATATTGCTAAGCTGTTTTATTCAGAGTCCGCACTACGAAGCACATCACTGAAAGTCTGCTCTTAATTTGTGGAAGCGAGCAAGTCATCTGTTTTCTATTTGGAAGCTATCTGTGGGGGTGTACCCCCCCCACTCCCCCACAAAGAGGACAGAAATCCTGAGAATGTGGTCCAGTCCCTGATGTGTCTTTTTGTGGTCATCATACAGGGGACATCTTGTTTCCATGTTCATTGATTCATTGGGAACGCAGGTTCCAGGGAGCCTCTCGGAAAGGAACAAACATCTCTAGGTAATTTCAGACTTTACTGGGCCCCATAAACAGACACTGTGGACCCTGGAAAGAACAGTATAAGCAGACTGATTAAAGACAAGTGGGTTAGTTATTACAAAGATGCACAACTTCTCCAGTGGTCTCAACAGCAGCAAGGCAGTCCCTCTCAAGACTTCGTCCCCTGAGGTCCCTGGGATGGCAGGATTCTGTTATGCTGGGCATGGGGAAAAGCAGGTGGGTTGGGTTAGCAGTGCTCAGAAAGCCCCTCCTGGGAACAATAAAGAAAGAAACTTGTCCACCAAGCAGTGAGAGATGAAAGTGTCCACCTGCTGCCTGTTCTCCAGTATCTGAGCTTTTTCTGCGTGTTTATTTTTATATAAAGCTCCTTAAAGGGAAAGATAGACCTGAGGACCAACCCAAAACTGATGGTGAGCCATCAGACAAAGCTCAATCTTGATTTCTCAGGAAAAGGAGCCAGAAGTTTCTCAAGTCACCGAATCAAGGCAGCAACCTGTTATACAAGTGCCAGAGGCTTGCACTGGCTGAGTGCCACGGCAGCTCCAGCATTGCCAACAATCAGAATTCCGAGAATCCGCCACTGTTTCAGGCATGTAGGCTCCCTTCCCTCATCCCATTCAAAAACTTTGATGAATAACCTCTTACAAAGTTAAGTACTGAGGTTCGGTTTGATTTTGTTTTGTTTTAATCCCATATTGAGCCAAGGAGAGATTATTTTAGTAGAGCCTGGTGGTGTACATATGAATAGATGGAACAATAACTTTAAATGTGCCTGTGTGGAGGGGCTGTGAGACTAGAGCAAAGCAGGGCAATACACAGACTTTCTTTCTCCCAAATGCAGCCAAGCCAGGACGCTTAGAGGGTGGCACCTATGTTGGAGTACCTCACGGGGCAGTCTCCAGGACCAAGCCAGGACGCTTAGAGGGTGGCACCTTTGTTGGAGTGCCTCACAGGGCAGTCTCCAGGACCAAGCCAGGACGCTTAGAGGGTGGCACTTTTGTTGGAGTGCCTCACGGGGCAGTCTCCAGGACCCAGCATGTGCCAAGTGCTCACAGCTGTGTTAGGGATCAGGCACTGCTACTTCCTGGAACAGAGTGTTGGGACAGTTTATATGGGCAATGGGCCAACTGGAGAAATCAAACACATACAGGCGAGATTAAAAGATAAGAGGGTTTATGCAAAGATGAGAAAACAGGGTGAATGGTGACCACAGCAAAGAACAGGGCATCTTCAGGAGATGGAGAGCAGACACAGGAGAGCATTGACATTCACTGGAAGCATCATTTAAGAAGTGTTTATCACCACTATATTTGCAAACATAGTATAATATCACCACTGATGGTAAGGAAGAGAGGGAGGGAGCAAGAGGGGGGAAAAAAAGGAAGATAGGGAAGGGCTGAGGAAAAACAGGCTCTTTAACATCACCTTCTCCAACTGCTCTCCAGGTCTCTATTTATCTTTTCAGCAAAAGTTTCTGAAAGAATTGACATCCTATTTCTTATGACCCTGACTCCAACCAAATTGATGTGTCATTTTCCACAAAAATAACTCTCATATATAATTTCAGTGGCCAGTTCAGTGATCAATATTTAGTCAGTTTGCTACTCTTTCCTATGCTGGAAGCTCTCTTTTCCCCATATGCACACCTTCACTGTGGGGTCAGAGTACTCATCACAGCTCAAGGCATGTGAGAATGCAGAAACCCACGTGAGGAGCGAGATCCCTGTGAGTAACACTACCCTGTCCTGTCCCTCAATCTCTTAAACACCCATAGCTGAACTGGTAACTTGTGAGTAACAAAGCAATACCAAACCCGACAATGATAATATTAAGAGCTTTTTCTAATGAGTAACCTAACACATGGTAGACCAAATGCATTGCATACTGAAGCTTTATGTTTACAAATGCTCAGCAACTTCCCCTAGGACCAAATGTGTCAGCCTTCCAAGCTTTAGACAAGAATCTTGTAGAGTTATTCTGAACTTGAGGGATGAAAATCAATTAGTAAAGAACATTGTAGAATCTTGGGGTACCAGGAGGAGTTTTACATCACTCAGACCATACAAGAATGATGGGAAATTTAGGAATGCTCTTAGAGTTATTTCCTTTTTGTTTTATTTTTATTAATAACAGTTTATTCACTTTGTATCCCAGCTATAGCCCCCTTCCCTCTCTCCTCCCAATCCTACCCATCCACCCTCTTCTCCTATGCCCCTGCCACAGTCCAATGATAGGGGAAGTCCTCCTCCCTTACTTCCATCGAAAAACCTTTTTGGATTCCAGCCATGCCAACCCTAACCCTCCCTAGCACGTCTCCTGTAACTCCTCTCCCTTCGCCACGCCTGGGCGAGCTTGTTTCACTCAGACATTTCACCAGAAGGTGTCCCCTTGGCAAACAAGTGGAGCACAGCTCATAATTGTCACCCTCTTTCTGAAACCGAATCCTGGCAGTTCTTGTGCAAGGCGTGCAGGGCCAAATCAAACCAAACCTCTGGTCATTTCCCAATTGTGGAAAATAATGAACCTCCTACACAAAAAGTGGTGTTAAAACCAATTCTTAAGTCATCTGCCTTCGTTACACATATTGGAAAGGGTAGTTCTATACTGTCAGAATTTACAACATAGAAGAGATAATATTAAATTCTAATGGTCATGGATGGCTTTAATGAAAGAGGCAAAAAGTTGTTCTTAAGAGGACTGCCTCTTTCATAACTTTACTCGGGAATATAGGTCAGGACTACAACTCAGTGCCCTAGCATTTGACTAAGATTCATGGAGCTCTGTGATCAATCTTCAGCACTGCAAGGAAAAATTCTTTGCCAGGTAAAATGTTTTCTACCTGTAATCCCAGCACTCAAGGACGGAAGCAAAGATTTCCACGGATCTGAAGCTAGCTTGTGCTACAGAGCAGCCCAGGCCAGCCTGGGCTACAGTCAGACCCTTTATCAGATATCCAAAATCAAAAGGAATAAAATACTGAGGACTGTCATCCTGTTGTTATTTATTTTGTCTGTTTTTTTTTTCTCTTGGCAAGAATGGATTTCATTCCATTTCTTATAGATCAGCAGAGAGTTGCAGAAATGATTTCAAGTCTTATTCTGGGAAACCAAGAAGCACACAAGCCAGCCATCTACAATTTGGTGATTAACAGGATGTCTAGACAGGCTCTCATGAGCATAACATTATTAATTAAACAGTAGTTTGGTTAATCACAATAGCAAGATTAATTTCTGAAATAAATATTTTATTAATATGCCCATCAATACAGCAAAAGTAAAAGGAAATATTTTAATTAATTCATTTGTAATATTGAGATTATGACTAGCAAATTCTGTTTGAGGGTCTGGAGAGTGAGCTAATGTTTCTAGCATGGTAAATCTTCATCTTATTGCTTCTAATGGAGTTGTATGCTTCAATTTCCTGGCCAAAATTCCTTTTATGTCATCTATCTAGACTATATAAAAGTCCATTAGTGAACAGTTGGATCTGACAAACATTCTGAACATTCTGTTGGTACATATTGCACCTTCCTTTTGGAACTGTGCGTTCCCACATTTCACCAGTAAGAACTTTTTTTTTCTTTTCTTTTTTTGCTAGATAAGGCATGTGCTGTTACTGTGATTAACTATCTGATTATATTCTCTGTCAGTCATAAACATACTATTTTAAAAAAACATATTTGAAAAAGAAGAAATACATTGACCAGTACATACACAGTACATAGTTTCATGAAGTACATCTATTCTAATATTTTTCAGAATCTGTAGCCTTAAACCATGGGGTATAAATACAAGTTACACTGAGTTTAATCTGAAAACATTAGCCCAAAGCTTGCTGCTTTGCCCTCACAGAAGTCCATGTATAATGAACTTCCATGCTCCTCTTGACTTATTTACTGCCTTGGGCTATCCATCTATCTCCAAACTGTTTATTCAATTTCAGTTTTACTTACTTGGATGAGGAAATGAAGGCAATAAACCTCACATCTAATCTTTAATGTTAACCATCTGGCCAACATATATTTTGAGGCTAGAAGAAGGTCTGAACTAGAACCACATAAAAGTTTCCTGCAAAAAGTACAATTTTATTTTATGCTATAAAAATCCCTTAGAGGGTACTTATTTTGTGCCTTTAAGTATATAAATGTATATTAAAATGATTTACCAATGAGCCCTTAATACTTTCCAGACCTTTTCTAGCAGCTGGAAGAAAAACCAGAAGGCTAAGATTGCTCTGTTGCTCTGTCAGGGAGCCGGGGGTGGGGCGCATCTGTTCAAGGCGAAGTGGTCTCCTGTTGAGTCTCCAGGCTCAACTCCATCAAATTAACTTCACATTTTGATATGTGAGAGCAGTGTTTCAGCAAGGCTGTTTGCTCCTAAGGGGCCTTCTCATCAATCCTCTGGCCTTTCTTCCAGTAAATGCCAATAGACCAACCAGTAAATGTTGATGGACTTACCAATAAACGTTGATGGACCAAGCTCTGCCAAATGGAATGAGCAATATTAGAAAACACAAAAGTATATGCTCTCTGTCAAAAGGAACAGCAATATGTGAATATGTATGCTAGATCCCCTTACCTTAAGTCAACACTTAGATGTGAATAAAGGTGTCAGGCATTATTCTTAATTAGAACAATAGAAATTCATACACGTATTACTAAGTACCATGAAAGTCTCAGTCTTCCCTCGGAACCCCGAGCGCACTCACCCAAGCATGCCCATACAACGTTGTCTGCCTCCAACTTATCTAGATGAGAATTGGTGATTATGTGTGAGAATTAACTGGCCTTAGTCTGACATGAAAATGAAAATTAATTGTCATACAATGTAGCCACCTCTGAAATCAAATCAGAAATGTTTGTCTAATTTCTATGTGTCATTAAATACCAGAACTGGCCCAGATGGGCTTCTATCCAGCTGGGTCCATCTTTTCTACACTGTTGAAGGAGACCTGGAGTGTTAGTCATTTTGGTAGTGATGACTAGGAAGACACCTGCAGCCATGTTAGCCAAAGGCTGTACCCACTTCTGATTCCAAAGAAATCTAATCCATTAACGTTACTGAATTCAGATTTCTTGAACCCATTAAACTATTTTTTAAGCAAAAGGAACCTCTACAAATGTAGTTGCCAAAGCAGGCTCTCTTAGTCACTATTCTATTCTTATGAAGAGACACCATGACCAAGTCAGCACTTAGAAAGCATTTAACTTGGGGTTTATTCATCATCGTGAGCATGGCACCGTGTGGATGGCAGCACACAGGCAGGCATGGCCCTGGAGCTGAAAGCATTACATCTTCGTCCATGGGCAGGAGAGAGAGACACAGAGAGACAGAGACAGAAAGAAATAATGTTGAGGCTGCTGTGGATTCTTTGAAATCTCAAAGCCCACCCCCTAGTGACATATGTCCTCCAGCAAGGCCACACCTACCCCAATAAGACCACACCTCTTAATCCTTCCAATCTTTTCAAACAGTTCCAGTCTCTGGTGACTAACCATTCAAATATATGAACGTGTGGGGGCCATTTTTATTCACACCACCACACAGGCCAAGCAGATTCACATGACAGCCCGACAGAACCCAGAATGCCTGATTCTGAAGGCTGCACAGAGGATATGCAATATAAGCACCTGCAACATGAGGGTAACAGGCTACATCACTCTCCTTATTTACACTTATCCTGAACCTGAAAAACTATCTTCTAACTATGCCTGACCTGTGGTCTCCCAGCGGTAGCCTCATCCAATGAAATACACCGCTGGGACTCCAGAAATGCCCTTGAGAGGGGAAGGGAAAAAACAGGAGCCACAGTACAGGTAGCTTACTTATGGCAGCCATGTAGCATTGAGATTAGCTAGAATTCATGCAGGGCTCAGCACATTTACAAATTACGTATAAGTATAGAAAAAAATATTCAGGTAGGATCGATGCTTCTTCTGCAACAATCTGTGGCTTATAAATAAAAATGTGAGTTATGTGTCCTGTTAAGTAGGAGCGCACAGGCTGCATCCTCTTGGTGTGTGTTCAGCCTGTCAGGCACAACACAAAATAAATCCCACACTATCTCAAAATGAAAGATAGTGCCCTCTCATCTGAAGCTGTCAGTAAAACCACTTGAAATAAGTGCTGTTTAAAGCAATTAGGGTCTGCTTTTGGGACACATATTTTTAGAAGGTTGGAAAGACAGAGTCAGATGTCAAAATGTGCAATTGCCTGTAGCTGCTTTTGTCTCCGCATTGTGAAATGGTGTTTGCTGAAAGGAATGAATGAGAAAATGCAACTTCTCAGTTCAGGTCATTCAAGACCACAATCCCAAACACTGACTCAGAAAGCTGCTCTCTCACATCATCTCCTAGATCTAAATTTGTATGACAAGCCTACCCCTGACTTAAGACAAGTTAACAGACATGTAATGAAAGTCCCACAACCCAGCTTATAAAACCTGTGATGAAATAACTACTCAACACAAAGGGAAATCAATTGAGTTTGCAGATGAGAGTAGGTGATAATCAGGTGGTCTTAATAATGGGGAGATTTTCCCACTATTGTCCAGGGGAATTCAATATAATGACTGCAGAAGGAAAGGTAGGACAAGGAGGCATAGCAGAGAAGACAATAGTGATAGTAGCATGAAAAAGAAAAAAAAATCTGTCCTGGGGCTGTTGGCATTGATGAAAGAGAGGTGGTGCCACCAGCCCAGGAATACAGAAATCTAATGGAAATGAGTAAAGAAATTCTACATATAAGTCACATAATTGTAGCAAATAGAAAGTAAAGATGTATCAGATGAAGTAAAGCTGTTACAAAGTAAAGAGAAGGTGTTTTATTCTATGAATGCATTCTTTTTAGGGAAAAAAAAAATCCTCTACAACCAAGAACATGATGAGATGGGTATTTTTAGTTACTTCTGTGGTGGAATAAGAGACACTACAGCTTATTTTTTATTGTTTTAACTGAATCATAATAATTATATATTATTATTGTACTGAATATTTCAAAATAACTAGGAGGCAGGATTTTAAATGGTCTTGCTACAGAGAAATGAAACAAACTTTCCAAAAATCAAGTCAATATTTATTAAAAAAATAAGAAAAGGAAGTTCCCAGTGGTGTTTTACTATAATAAATTTAAATATATGAAGGGGCCGTTTAAGTAGCTGTTTTCATCTCAACTCCTCCCTACGTGGATATTTAGGGACTGAAGCAGCAATGACCTTGACGTAAAATACAGGGATTACAGGCTGACCATGACTGGCTCAGGATAAACCGGCAGAGGACACTCGCTGGATCTGACAGTCCCCCACAGGCTGGTGCTTCACCCAGAGAGTGATTTTGGGGGAGACTACGAATCATTCGTCCTTCAGGATTTCTCTGTATTATCTACGTGTCTCTCTGCATCACCACTTGCTGGCTGACCACTTAACACTACCCTCCTCACCTTTTATACCCAGAGTACCAGAATCCTCCTCCTCCCACCTACCCTAGTAGGAAATCCCTCCCTGAGCGTTTACAGGCCTCCGTCCCTAACTTCTCAGTCTCTTAGGACTCGGGTTTTCCCTCCATGTCTGGGGTCAGATCGTAAGCCTGGGTTAAGAATCACCCTGGGCAATTGGATATTCCGTGCAGTAGGAAGCCTAGCCTTTGACACCAGGGCTGTGAAAGTGGTTGCTTTTCAGAGCTGTTTTGTGGTGAGGGTAGGAGGAGGAAACAAGCGTTGACCACACAGAAGAGGGCAAAATGGCTAACGGCAGGATCTAGTGAGGCAACTGGTTTTGACTATCAAAGAAGCCAAGTAATTTTAAATCAGCTGAGATTAATTAACTACTTTACCTCCAAAGACTGTTGTGTGGCTGTGTGGAACAGAAATCATCTCTCAGGGAAGTGCAGGAAGAACCAGGAGAAGCAGCAAAGGCTGCTCTATGCCATGTTGGTTCTTTGAGACACTCAGCAAAGTACAGATTTTCTCTCCTGCATCTCAGCACTGACCACCAGCAAGTTAATGTATTTTCTTATGATGTAATTAACAAAACAACTTAGTACTCAATAGAATTTACTTTCTCACTGCACTTTAAATTATTAAGTAGATGATTGCTATTTAATTTATGTTTAACCTGTTTTAGGTTCCTTTCTGCCTGTTAAATGTTAAAATAGTTGTAGGAATAATGAATATAGTACAAATTGCTCTACAAATATTAAAAACTAAAATATACATTATGAATAATTTGTAATGGTTTTAAGGACATCCTCAATCAAAGTGTAAGTGAACTATCCAAAATTGTTATTTCTCATTTATCTTTTTAGAAAGCTATCTAGGTTGCTAAAAAAAAAAAATGAAAAAGTTTTTAAAACAGCTATTGTTTAGATGTAAAATTTTATTCTATTACAAATTCATAGGCGTTACTGACACATTGGTGTAAGCTCTAAAACCATCTGCTTTTTTCCAGCTGGTTGGTTTTGTGTACGCCTGTTATGTGATCAGCGTTTCCATGGACGAAGAAGACACCTGTAAGTAGTGGAATCGGTCCTTCCCTGGCATTTCTTCTGGGTAAGACTCTGATCTCTAAAAGCCGTTACAAAGCTAAGACTATTCAACTCCGCAGAGTGAAGCTGTAATCGAGGTAGCCACTCAAGCTCACAAAAGCAGGTTAGCACTAGCCACTGACCCTCCCTCCGAGTCACTCAGAAATGAGTGGGAGGCTCAGATGCCTGTGGACTGCTGCTGTCAGGCAACACTAGAGGCCCCAGAAGCAATGTGCTCAGTTAAGGGTTATTCTATTCGTCACCAGCTGGGAGTATATTGATGGTAAACCTTAGAAATTTAACTAACAGCATTTATAGCAACGCAATGGATTGTGGGATTCCCTATGAATACAAACTAATTTGTGGAACAACAAAATTACAGCCATTCGTGGGGAACTTTTTAAAAAATTGAAGCGATACTAGAAGTGCCTCGTGTTATGCTCAGAAACTAAGTCAAGGTTTAGCATCAAATAAAAGTTATAGCATGACTGGAGGTTCTATTTTAGAGGGATATCAGCACAGGTCAACAAATTCCATTTGCTGAATACCTGCAAACATACAGGGAAGGCACTTTCCACACAACTCTAGTGTGCCCATGCAAGGCAATAACGGACATGAACCGGTTTTTACAGTTGAATTACCTCAGAAAATGACATCTACCCATTTCCGCTGTTACCCAAATTGCTTCAAATAGTGCTTTTAACAAAATGGGGATGTATAGGTAACCTTTATAACAGCCTTGCTAGAATACGATTCCAAGGTGAACGGTCCCCTCCGAACAGATGCAGTGGTGATGGCTGAGCCGGAATCCATGACAGCGTGACCTCATCTCAGTTAACCCAACTAATGCTAGAAAATGCTAGACCTTGAGGGGACAGGTGTGGTGATGAGAACAGGTAAACCCTAGCAGCATGTTTTGAGCCTACTTGGGCATATTTTTCTTTTAATATTTTAAATGGCATAGAATTCCTGGCAATTTCAAAAGTGCTGTTAACGTAACAACCTGCCCCACTTGGAGGGGAACTTTGGGGGAGACACTAAGTAGAGAATATCAGCAGCGTGATTCCGGACTGTGCCAAGAACAAAAATTAAGTTTAAAAATTTCACATGGCCAGGAACAACTGAACACAAATATCAACTGAAGCGAGATTTCAAAGAAGCTGGGATCGGGACTAAGTAAATACTTCAGTTGCTGTTCTGAATTTCTTATGATTTACTTTTGAATACTTACCCCCACATTACCCACAAGAAAGGGTGGGTTTCTTCTTTCTCCTCATTGAACTGTCTAGACGCCAGTAGTACACCCTGCCTCACTGAAGAGGAAAGGCATTCTAGTCATCAGTCTTTTTTCTAACTCAATAAATACAGACGATCATTTCCTTGAGGCTTGTGAGTCTTAGGTGAAAACAGGAAACGCACAATGTCATGCAAAATAAAATTCCATCACGCTGCCTTTAGAGAAGTGATTCTCAACCTGTGGGTCATGACCCATTTGGAGGTGAAAGGTTTCGCCTTTCACAGGGGTTGCATATCAGATATCCTGCATACCAGATATTTCATTAGGATTCATGACAGTAACAAAATTGCAGTTATGAAGTACCAACAAAATAACTTCATGGTTGTTTGTCACCACAACATGAGGAACTGTATTAAAGGCTCACAGCAATAGGAAGGTTGAGAGCCATTGCTCTAGAGCAGTAGTGTCAGAGGATAGAGACTGTTTTTCTGCTGGCAGATAGTGTAGTTCTACTGACTTTGACACTATGAAGTGAAGCTTCTCTATTGAAATCTCTGAATCAGCTAACATAATGCCATCAAACTCAGTCTGATGAGGCTGGTTACAGCCTAGTCTACTAATGGTGTAATTCTAGTGTTTGCTACGAGGGCCATATATAAAGTTACTCGGCCACAGCTGGAAGTCGTTGTGTTGACATGAACCCTAATAATGCTTAGAGTCAAAAAGAGCCTAGGGTGCTCAAAACAAAGTCTCTATGCCCAGCATAACATGGTAAGCTGCTGGAAGAAGGATAACAGTGGAAAAGAAGTTGTAACCCTTTTAACCTGGAAGTCCTCAAGACAGATTTTCCATTTTTACTGAAAGGAGAATCAAAAGAACAAGCAGATGTGAGTAAAAAGCAATGTCGGCAGCCAGTTTCCATGATTTCATAGAATACCACAGCTGTTGCCAACACTTTGCGGGATTCTAGGTGCGATCATGCAATGCTCTTTGGGTACGATGTTACCAGCCCACTGCCAAAGAGAAGCACACCTTCTTTAATTGCTTTTCAAAATATAAGCACTAAGTAAGAAAAAAAAAAAAAAAACATTAGTGACTTTACAATGTATCTAAGTATACATCTGGAAAGCTCATTCTGAAAAGTTACTTAAAAACTAACCTAATGCCATGGTATCTTGGCCAATACTCTATCATTTATCATGATTCCTATTTGAACTAATGAAATATCTGCAAAATCTAAAGTACAGAATTAAGCCTTGTTCTTAAACTGAAAGCTGCCAGGGAGTTGAGAATGAGTAAGAGCCCCACTTCTCCACTCTGCCCTGCTTACATAGTCTCTAAAGCTAGTGTTTCAGGTGGAAGTTTCTAAAGGGCAATAAATGGTTAGGGAAACATTTGTTTTCAGCACTCATCTTCCCAGTTACCTCTCAGCCTCATTGTTTACTGTTTCTTATAAAGATTATGACCACAAAGACAAAGAGATAAAAGCAACAGAGCAATGGGTGGGATTTGCGGTTGAGATCTGTCATCATAAAACCCTGCTGAAGGATCCTCTGTTGAGTCCTCTGCCAAAGTGAACTGCCTACTTGTTACCATTTTTTTATCAGACCTTCCAAAAGTGTGCAGATAAGGCAAACTATGTTGAAAAGTAGCCATTATTGTGTATATGTACTGCCAGGTTTTTCGGGAGATCTGTTTTAGTCTTGCTTCTTATCTTGGCTTCCAAATTGTACCTGGCACATTGCCATATATCAGAGACCTGCTAACGGTGATGACCTCAGTCACCAGTGGGAAACTCGGGCAGCATAGGAAAGGCCTGAGCTGCGGTGCAAGAAAAAGAGAAGATACCAGTACCTGGATATATCACAAGACAATCTTTCTCTTTCTCTCTAATGCTATCCTAAGTACCCAAGAACCTAAAACAATAGACTGAGCAAGACTCTCCACAGGAGCCAGCTAGAGAAACAATTTCATTAAATCCACTTCCAAAGTAAAAGCTAAAATCAGTATCACACAAGGCCTCAGCTGCTGTCCAATGCAGTTAGACTGCGTAGCTCAGCCTAAACAGGACTGTCTACAGTTTGAATTCTGCTTTCTTCACAAATCTCCAGCCTAAATCCACTACTCCTTTATCTGCTCATACAAACAGGTTTTGTTCCATTAGAGCTTAATTGCCTCTACCCAAATTTTGCCACTTTCTTCTCCCTCTCTTCCAGGCTATCTTAGGAGACCAGTGCTTTTTTGGCAAATGATGTGTGTTCTTTGAAAATGTTTAACACAACTGTAATTTTCTAAGGCCCTAGTATTTACCACGGCAACCTCATTTTCTAACACAGTGGTCATTCCATGCGATATACAGTTGTGTGATGTTTTTTTCTGAGAATGCGTGAGCAAATGCCTACGCACTCCAGATACAGTAGTGACGGCACACTGAGAATGTGACTCCACCAATGTCGCCTGACGAAACAGTGAGTGCGTCGGGGTTCCTCAAGGCGTGCAGGTGGGAACTGGCTTACAGGTGAACGGCCCAAGGGCAGCAGCAGCACCGAAAAGCCCACCCCAGCATGAGCGACAACTCCGGAAACCTGCTTCCTTGGAGCTCATGCTCAGCAGCAGTGTCAAGATGTGCAGTGCATTCTTAAGGAGGTGGGGAAGAAAAACAAACAAACAAACAAACAAACAAACAGCCTGCTGTCCAGATGGTAAGAATGGAAGATGAGGAACTCACAGCCCAGATGTGGCCATGAGAGAGTGGGATAACAAATGAGGAACTGTCTGCATCCTGTGGCTCCTGGAGTTTATCACAAGAAGAAATTCATTGTAAGGTTGTTAGTGGTGGAATTTAGCAGGAGCAAATGGCAGGATCCTGTATTTCCATTTTAAATCTAAGCTCAAAAATCCTAATCCAGACTTGCGTCTCACCTTTGGTGGTTAACCCACTAATCCAGGTTTGCCATCCTTGTTCTTGGTGTGAGGAGGGCCCTGTAGTTGTCATGACAGGAAAGCGAGCCTTCAAAGACATGAGAATGAAAACCCAGTGCAGATTGACTTTGTCAACCTGGGTCAGACTCGGAGTCTAATGCCAGACAGTTTGTTGTCAGAATATTAAAAACACAGTACAATTTGGGTAAAAGTTTCCAGGCAACAATTGGTCCAATTCCAGGTGCACAATACAACTTCAGGTGTGACTACATAGAAACGCTTTTACAAAGTACATGTGACCAAGAGGGTCAGTTCTAGAGCTAAAAGTTCTAAAAATCTAATGTGGTCTCTGACCAATAGCATAGAGGTCAGCAGGCCATGTGACATCTCCCCCAGGGATGGGTAGCAGTCTAGGGAAGAAAGTGTCTGGGGTAATCATTTGGGGGAATTTGGGTGAGGTCTATCTCTATAGCAAAAGATGGATGAGGTCTGCCTCCACAGGTAGCAAACAGATCACCAGCTCATTAAGAAAATCCACTCCCAGCTTTCTGGATGGGATGCAGGCATTTGAGTTTATCTCCTCCCCTGAGGGACACTCCTGCACAATTAACATTCCTGGTCCTCCTACTGCTCTTCTGTGAGCGCAAGGAACTCTGTGCCCCCAACACTGACATATTGGGCCTTCCTTTCTCTGTGTTTGTCTTTTGCTCCTTAATGATGCTGAACGGCTCCTGCTGAGATGAAGTCACAGTGCTCCATCAGAGCCAACCACGTGCCCCACCATCCATTCACCTGTTTCTAGTCATCATCTTCTCCAGATCTCATATAAATTAATACTTTGAGCTACTTTTACCTCAGGGATATTGGAGTCCCAAACCCCTGCTTCTAGATGACTGACTGACACTCAAAGTGATATATAATGTGAATTCATGGTTCTTTCTCCTCTATCAAGTACCTTTATCATCCTTCACAGAAGGTTGGAGAGATGGCTCCCTGGGTAAAAATGCTTGCCGAGCAAGCACAAGTATCTAAGTTCAGATCCCACTACCCAGGTGAAAAGCCAAGTAAAGCCAGGAATGGTTGCATGTGTTCCTGTAACCTCCTGTAATCCCCCTGGTAGGGGGCACGTGTAGACAGTAGGATCACTGGACCTTGCTCGTTCTAGTCTAGTTTCACATCCAATGAGAATTCTTGTCTCAAGGGAATAAGATAGTGATAGAGAAGAACACACATCTCTCTGCCCTCCACACATGTGCTCACAGGCGTGTACGCGTGCACACACTACACACGTGTGCATCTATGACGCCTACACAAACCCTATGATTGAAATGTTATCATGAAGGGAACTTACATCTAAGGGCTCTTGTCTCTCAGAGTCCCGGGCTTTCTCTGCGTTCAGAACCACCTGTCTATCCTTAACAATGACCTCCCCAACATAGAAAAGGAAGATTCATTTTGTATTTTCTGTGGCTTTTGCCTCTAAGCCTCCATCACATAAAGGTCTATTGCTCTTTTGACCATTCTTTCCTGTCCCCCTTCTCCCAGATATTCAGTTTCCTCCTTTACTCCTTCACCAGCTAAGAAGGCACACCGTTCTTTTAAAAGAATAAAGGGAAGCCATCAGCCACCCCACCTGCCATGTGTGCGGTGTCCTTCCTGTTTTGCATGCCTCATCCTTGAGTCTTCTAGAGTGACAGCCGCCATTTTTCCACTTCTCACCCAGGACCAGTCAGGTGCCATCAGGATTTCTGTCCTGAATCCTGAAAACCCTATTGCAAAGACCAGTGAGCCCCTCTAATTTTCAGATTCTCTTAGCTCTCATCAAGATTCCTTAGAGTTGGTGGTCTGGTCATTGTTAGTTGCTGGAAATTTTCTTCTGCATTGCTTGGTAATGCAGAAGAATCCTGTCTTTTGAGTTTTGTCAAAAGCAATCCTTTCTTTTTCAACCATGCATATTTTATAATTTAATTTTTTTCTAAATCTACATATAAATGCACCAATTTTTTGTGGGAATGCTGCTCACAGACCTTGAAACCCTAGTTCTGGGTATATTTGAAAATGATAACTTATCATTGTCTTTAAAATGTTCACCAACTTTCTATCCCTTCAGACATAGCTTAATGGCTTGTATTCATGATGCTCTCTCTACTCATGCATGTTACAATGAGGCAATAGAACAATATTTTAAATGCCAGATAGTAGAAGAGATATTTGGGCCTTTTAGATAATGAAATAGCACATAATAGTTTTTAAAAAATCTATTATCTCAAGTTAAATATTGAAGATTTTTATAAAGATCTGATTTTATAGTTCCTTTGAAGAAATGCCATAGAACTAACTAGCATAAATAAACAAAGGGCAGATATGGAACACTAATGTACAGTTACTTCTGGGAACAATGTTTGAGCCTGGAACTGAAATGAGGTAACAGGGTGTGTTCATAAGACTCGGACAGCAACATGGAGGTCTGTGTGTGGCACAAAATGGGTGAAATGCACTATGTAGCACAGATGGCTAGCTTCTCTATTTTGTCCATATTTTCACTTAGAAATACACACACACACACACACACACACACCTTTCCCTCCTCCCTCCTTCCTTCCTGTTTTCTTTGTTCAGTTGCTCATCATAAGAACAGAAAGTCTACATTTGAGTTAATGGTCTATCTGAAGGACATTTTTCTTTCCACAGTTCAGTCAGCTGCAAACTTGTAGTGATTTATTCAACACTACGGTTAGAAAATTAATAATAGCTACAGAAGCTGTAGCAGAGGCTGCCTCGCCAGCCACTAAAGCTGTCTGTTCTCCAACACACAGTTATGTCATATGCTTCAGCTTCCATGCTGTTGGGAAACCGGCTTCTACAAGGTGGATTTCAGACCTGCCCCCTAAGTAATATCCACCTGCTTCTCTCCAAGGTCTTTCCCTTCAACTGTGGGAGATGAGCAGACAAGGAAGCTTCCGGACAGTGTATTTACATGGAGGTACCGTAATGCCCAAGTGCCCTGGGTCTTATAAGAAAGTTGATCATGGGATTTGAAACTAGGATGCTAAATGCTTCTGAGGTCTAAGGTGCTGATGAGCATCCAGGAGTATCTGCAACAGGGATCTCTGAGCAAAAACTTGCAGGAGTTCTCCTTTATGATTCAAGGGGCTGATTGGGGTGATAGCTTTGTATTAAGACCTAAAAGATTCAAAGAAAACTGCAAGTGAAGCCAGGAGAGGCACTTTCCTGGCAGAAGAAATAGGAAACACATCCTGAAAGATTCTAGCCAAACCAAGTGTGGCTTCTGGAGTGCCCCACACAAACTGCTCCAAAGAGCCATGCGGGTGACCTGGGCTTTCCTGCCCCAAGGATTCACAAAGGCAGATCATCTCATTTCAAACCCTGTGCTGAGCAGGAGGAAAGATGAGCAAATCAAACCTTCCATTTGGCTTTAAGTTTGTTTGATCTATTTAAATCCAGAGTCTGGATTCATTTACATAATCTGTTTTATTTTCGACTTAGAAGTCTCAGTCTTGCAGCTTTGTGGGTTCCTTGTTCTCTCTTCCACCCTTCTCCACCCTTATTAATGCCCTAACACTAGGTAGGAGAGAAACACGAATGGAGGGGAAAAGGGACAAAGTTATCCTTAGACTACTTCCTGCTGTGGGAGCATTAAGTTCCTTGGGGGAAGTTTGATCCTACCTGTCAGGATATCTAATTTCTTCTTGTTTCCTTGCTCATGACTACTTAACATAGTGCAATCAACAGCATCCAACCACCAATCAGACAAACACAGAGACCCTGCCAGTCAGGGCGTTAACATTTATATAACCTCTGAAATGTTCCCAGAATTCCAAACATGATACACTCACAGAAACTATCCATAACCGGCCAAACCATACCCCTGCTACAGACCTAAGGAAATCATAGTCACCTGCCCAGAAGCAGCCTCTTATCACCATACCTGGGATTCAAACAAAAACATGTTCCCATAACATTCTATATTTTTTAAAGAAACCAAAATTATAAAATTCTCACTACATCTTAGACCATTTAACCTGCACTGAATTCATTATAACTGTTTTGGATTTTTTTCACAGTTTTAATTGCTGAATAGTATTCCACTGTGTAAATGTACCACAAATTCTGTATCCATTCCTCAATTGAGGGACACCTGGGTTGTTTCCAGGTTCTGGCTATTATGAATAAAGCTGCTACAAACATGGTTGAGCAAATGTCCTTGTTGTATACTTGAGCATCTTTTGGATGTGGTATAGCTGGATCTTGAGCTAATATTCCTAATTGTCTGAGAAAGCTCCAGATTGATTTCCAAAGTGGTTGTACAAGTTTACATTCCCACCAGCAGTGGAAGAGGGTTTCCTTTTTCCACATCGTCTCCACCATTGTCCTCAGCTGAGTTTTTGATCTTAGCCATTCTGATGTGTGTAAGGTGAAATCTCAGGGTTGTTTTGATTTGCATTTCCCTGATGAGTAAGGATGTTGGACATTTCTTTAAGTGTTTCTCTACCATTCAGTATTCCTCTATTGAGAATTATCTGTTTACCTCTATACCCCATTTTTTTAAATTGGATTACTCGATTTGTTGTGGTTTAACTTCTTGAGCTCCTTATATATTCTGGATATCAGCCCTCTGTCTGATATAGGGTTGGTGAAGATACTTTCCCAGTCTGCAGGCTGTCATTTTGTTCTGACGACAATGTCCTTTGCTTTACAGAAGCTTTTCAGTTTCATGAGGTCCCATTTATTGTTTGTTGCTCTTAGAGCCTGTGCTATTAGTGTTGTCTCCTATGCCAATGAGCTCAAGGCTCTACTCCACTTTTTCTTCTAACAGGGTTAGTATATCTGGTTTTATGTTGAGGTCTTTGATCTACTTGGACTTTAGTTTTGTGAAGGGTGATAAGTATGGATCTATTTGAATCTTTACATGTAGCTATCAAAAGCCTACATGCCACAAAATTTGAAAATCTAAATGTATTGGACAATTTTCTTTATCGATTCCACTTACCAGAGCTGAATCAAGACCTGGTAAATGAATTAAATAGTCTTATATTCCCTAAGGAAAGATAAACTGTCATCAAAAGTCTCCCATCTAAGAAAAGCCCAGGGCCAGATGGTTTGAGAGCATAATTCTATCAGACCATCAAAGAAGAGCTAACTCCAATACTCTTCAATTTATTCCACAAAATACAAACAGAAGGAACATTATCAAACTCATTCTATAAAGCCATAGTCACCCTGATAACTAAACCTCACAAGGACCCAACAAAGAGAATTTCAGACCAATCTCCCTTATGAACATTGATGCAAAAATACTCATTAAATTACTTGCAAACCAAATCCAAGAACACATCAAAAATATCATCCACTATGACCAAGTAGGCTTCATCCCAGGTATGCAGGGGTGGCTCAATATATGGAAATCCATCAATGTAATCCACCATATAAGCAAACTAAAAGAAAAAAAAAAGCACATGATAATCCAGATGCTTAAAAAGCATTTGATAAAATTCAACATTCATTTATGTTTAAAGTCCTGGAGAGATCAGGGATACAAGGCACTTACCTGAACATAGTAAAGGCAATATACAGCAAACCTATAGCCAACATCAAACTAAATGGAGAGAAACTTAAATAAATCCCAATGAAATCAGGGACAAGGCAAGGCTGCCCTCTCTTTCCATATCTCTTCAACATAGTTCTTGAAGTCCTTGCTAGGGCAATAAGACAATTGAAGGAGATCAAGGGGATACAAATCGGAAAGGAAGAAGTCAAAGTAATACTATTTGCAGATGATAAGATAATATACATGAGTAACCTCCAAAATTCTACCAGGAAACTCCTACAGCTGATAAACACCTTCATCAAAGTGGCTGGATACAAAATTAACTAAAAAAAAAATCAGTAGCCCTTCTGTATACAGAAGAAAAATGGGCTGAGATAGAAATTAGGGAAACAACACCCTTTACAATAGCCACAAAGGACATAAAGTACCTTGGTGTAACTCTAACCAACCAAGTCAAAGACTTGTATTAAAAAAAAAAATCTTCCAGTCTCTGAAGAAAGAAATAGAAGAAGATATTGGAAGATGGAAAGATGTCCCATGCTCATGGCTTGGCAGGATTAACATAGTAAAAATGGCCATTTTACCAAAAGAAATCTACAGATTCAATGCAATTCCCATAAAATTACCAACACAACTTACAGACCTTGAAAGAAAAATTCTCAACTTCATATGGAATAACAAGAAACCCAGAACTGCTAAAAAAAAAATCCTCTAAAATAAAAGATCTTCTGGAGGTATCCCCATTCCTGATGTCAAGCTGTCTATAGAGCAACATTAATAAAAACTTCATGTGAATGGCATAGAAACAGGCTGGTGGATCGATGGAATCAAATAGAAGATACAGAAATAAACCCACACACTTATGGACACCTGATTTTTTACAAAGATGCCAAAACCATTCAATGGAAAAAAGACAGCATCTTCAACGAATGGTGCTGGTCTAGCTGGATATTTACCTGTTTTGTTTCCTTTAACAATACCACCTGGTGGCATTCTGCATTGCTTCCATTTCCCAGGTAGGATGCCAACTGCTGTAGATATTTCAGTGCTTGATTAAGCTCCATTTCAGTCATATCTTTTCTTGTCCTGAGGTCATCAATCTGTCCAGATGAGGAAGTCCTTATTGTTCAGACCCAACATATTGTTTAGCTTGTGAAGTCTGAACTAGCTGATCCCTTGAGCATTTATAATTGATCTGTTCATTCAAGAAACAGTCACGGAGGGATTTCTGTGTGGTAAGCCACAGGATACAGAGATGAATAAAAGAACCCAGCCATTTTCCCAGGAGATCTTAGATTCTAGTAGGTGAGCCAGGCCTGTGCATATACAGAACACTGAAGAAAAAAAAAAAAAAAAGATGTTGTGTGGCAAGTGAATCAAGTAGAGCAAAAAACAGAGGGTGTGGTATAACTGAGTCAAGCAGGGATGTTCAGAACATGTTTATTGTCCATATGTATGGTATATCACATCATCGGGAAAAGAAGAAAGTACACTTCAAATAATAGAAAAAATATTTCTTAAGCTAAAAAATCCCAAAAGGAAAAAAACAAACAAACAAATCACATACAAGAAAGTCTGGGAAAATCTGACTCTAAAGATGTCATGTGAAGGTAGCTCTGCATGTCCAGCTCACAACATGAATGGTAGGACAGTCTGTGAGGGACCTGGAAGTCTTTTCTGCACCAGCGATGTCCAAAATGTTTCATATCTGACGGTCAGAGAGATAATGGCAACACATATGGGCCCACAGTGAATAAAGCCCTTTTCTACTAAGAAGAAACAAGTGTCCCAAAGGGCTAGCTGCTATCTCTTCCTAATGTCACTTCCCACAGAATCAACACACACACTAGTGCCGTCACACAAGCGTGTCTATACACATACGTGCATGCATGCATATACACATGAGTGAGACACCAATATGTGTACACATGCGCATATCCATGCACATACCTGTAACATACACAAACACTAGTGTGTGCTCACACAGAGACACTGCACAGAGTAAGGGAATCCACATCCTGTCACTCCTACACCCATACAGGCCAGGCTACTTGGGATGGGAGGTGGTAAATAGATTTAACCTTGAGAATGATAGGAACTGATTCAATTTTCTGGGGAACGTAATTCGTAGGGAAAAGGATTTATGAGAGAAATCTCAGTAAGGAAATGATACTTTAAACATTGTCCTTGGAAACAAAGAACCAAAAGTAATGATGTGGTTCTAAGGAAGAAGGAGGAGGGAGAAGAAGAAGAAAGGAAAGGAGGAGAAGAAAATAGTGTTTCAAATGAGAAATGTCTAAAATTGTAGAAGCAGGCAGTAAAAAGGAATTATAGAGAGACTTCAAAGCCAACAAGTATTTGTCACTTGATTTATAGAGCAAAGTAAAACTTTGGCTAGTCATAAGCAAGAATGATAAAAATGGATTGAATAAAACTGAGTAACTGTAATAAAATACCTTACATGGGAAAAGAATTCACTCGGAGTTGTTGAGCTAAATTCTGGGCCTGTTTTTAGCCTCATACCTTTTGAAACATTATTTTTTTTCGTTCAGCCATTCTCTTCTGCTTCACTGACCTCAAAAAGGTTCTAGAATTTATTATCCCATTATTTAAGTATTACACACTTAGAAAATTCTAAGGTAGAAAGAAACTGTCAGCAAAGATTACAAGAAACACTTTGTTTCAGAAATCTGAACTCGCAGAAGGAACAAAAGCCAAAAGCCCAGTCAATAAAAACACGAGGAAGCACAAAAACACAGAGAAAGGGGCAATTTTTAAAGCTGTGCTTTGTCTAGAATGAAACGTTGCTCCAGATGAGGCCAAGAATACTGACCAAAGTTTTTTGATCACCAGTGAATATAAACAGACAGTCGCTGAAAGGGTCCTCAGCTCAGAAAGGGACTTAAGTAGAGACTCTGTAGTCAGGCGCCCGTGGTGGCAGGTTACTAAGCAGGTAAAAGTTTCTGGTGGGCTAAGGGCATCTCTACCATTGTGAAACAGGGCGCAACAACTGTTGCTTTCAGAGCTGAAGAAGTTCAGGAAGAATAGAATTGCTATTAAAGATGAATGTGACAGAAGAGAAGAAAAAGCTTATTAGTAGATAGGGTGATGTTTGCTTGTGGTCCCAGCAGCTGGGAGGTAGAGGAGGAAGGTCGCTTCCTCAATGTCATCCTCATCCCCGTAGGTGAGGTTGGGCTACATAAGCTCTGTCAGAAAAAAATAAAAAAGAAAGCAAGGAAAAAGACAGTTGCTGTTCTTCTCTGTGGACTAGAAAATAAGCGCCCCAAGTGCTGTGCTGAGATAAGGGCAGAGTGAGCAGCTGGGTTTCTGGCATCTGTAGAAGGCCGAGAGCTCCTGCCACACAAAGGCAGAGAAGAGTAAACACCGCCATCAAGGCACCTCACAGGGACGCTGAGCAGCATCCCATTTGCAAGAAATCAAAGACAACATACTAAATCATTCAGGGTCTAGGGGATCCAGAACTAAGTCCAGTCAGAGTCTCCCAGCATCTAAAAGAACAACACTGAAAATATTACGATAAGAATCACTGCATGCGGATCACACAAAGAGGATTTTTTTTTATCTGCAAAGCATCCTGTGGAATGACTTAAAATATGAAGAAAAGAGAAATCTCACCCGCTCAAAGTTCATGCGACTAGGGAAGCTAAAGACCAGAGAAAAATGTCAGCACCAATCAAATATTAAAGGGAAGGTGAATGAAGGCATCTCGTGGCCACTCTGGCAGGAACCACACTCCCGCCCCCTCCCCAGCAGCGCATAGAGAGAACCTAAAGAGCTCTCATAGGTGACTTGAGGTCACAAATTTTTCTTCACCCCGCCCCACCAAGCAGGGTTTACAAGGAAAAGTGCACCTTTCTAGAATACAAACATTTATAGAAGATAAAACTTCTAAGCATCGCACTGTGACTCACTGACGATTTTCTACCCTACAAGTCAGCTGACCTTTCCAAGTGGAAGAAACTGGGTCTCAAGTCCAGTGCATGTTCTATCAGAACAGAACACTCTCCCCTGGAACAAGAATGCATTGTGGAGATTTTTACAAATTCTCACATAACTCTAAGCTAAACAAAGTTTCTGAAATACGGGAAATCAATACTTGAAGACACATGTCACCAGGAGAAGCCGCTGCAGCAGTGTTGGGAGATGGGACCTTGAGACTGGGTCTTAAGAGCGGTGAATGTCCTGGTCAAGGACAAAGATTGCTAGGGAACAAGCCCACCTCCTCAGGGATTTCTTATCTCTAACATATTTCCTTCCATAAGTTCTCGTGACTTTTCTCCTTACACAGGAGTTGTGAGGCAACACAAAAGCCTCCAGAATTACCAACCAAATAAAGCTCCTCTTCATTGATTGGCCAGTCTTAGGTACTCTGTGATAGCAACAGACAGCCGCTGTGTGTGTCTATACCCTGCATTTACCTGAGGTGACACCTCTGGAATGAAGACCATTTCTCTCACTGCCTCCCATCTCGTTCCCCAGTGCAAGGAAGACCAAGGGATCCTAGCGAAAGTGGTGATGCTCTCTGGTTCTCTGCACCAGAGTGCCGCTGAGGTCCACTGAACCATAACAGAGCACACATCAGAACCTGAGATGAAGAGGAGAGGGATGAGAGGGAGTGAGGAATGTCCACTTGGCATGGTTGCTCCATGTGGCAGGAAGTGATACTGTTGTGCATAGGGCTCAGGACAAAGGCAGCTTCTGGCACGCTGTCCTTACTATGCAGCTGGAGCTGCTGTGCTGTGACACATTTCATTGGCTCTGTGTGCTTCCTGTGTTTGGTTCTGCATGCTTGCTGGGAAGTAAGAGGCCAAAATATTCCTGAGTCATAACAAGAGTAGGGGAACAGCCATGAAGATGGTGTTTTGTCACTTCCTCATCTGAAGCCTTGGGGGGGGGGGGTCACATAGCTTGTTGACCCAAGTAGCAGAGCATGGACAGTCACGGCCTCTGAAATCCTCAATATTTTAGGGTACTGTCAAGTTCCCTTGTGTGGCAGACACAGCATGGTGCCCGGAGGCACTGTGATTGGCAAGCCCAGAGCCTTAGTTAAGCACAGCAGGCCATGCCTTCTGAAAGCTCAGATGTGTCAGACAGGAGAGAGTGGCGAATTAGCATCAATACAAGTATTGTGTCCCCTACTAACATGGGTAGACTTTCTCTGCCACCTGCCTCTGAATAACTAGCCTCTCTTCTATGTAGCATGCTGCTTGGTCTCTTTGAATGATCTGAATGGACAGCAAGTTCCTGCCTGCCTTTCATTTATAGGAATCTCCTCATAGAAGAAGCAAACTGAGGAATAATGAAGCGGAATAAGAAGATAATGTCAGAATAAATGTTATGGGGTTTGGGGTATTGCATAATAACAGAACACTTCTCTACCTTGCAAAAGGTTCTTCTTCCATCTTTGATGTCACAAAACAAAAGAAATAATAATAGTGAATCTGGTAACTGGTCCTCCTCTTCCTGAATTTTGTCTTTTCTCTGAGCTAACACAGTGTTAGCTTGTCCCTTGTCCCTTGATGCAGTGGCAAGAAACTCCTTGTCCCTTAATGCAGTGGCAAGACATGAAGCAGTATGGCTCAAGCTGGAATGAAATGTTTTCATTCTGATTATTGGTAAATACACTTAAAACCAGGACACGAAGGACAGCTCAAATACTTGCTAGTGCGGTATGCACCAGGCATACCGCAGCTCAGGGCTAGACTGCAAATAGAGGTATACGAGTTCTTGTCTGACAGCACCATCGAAACCTAGACTTTCTGTTCCCTTCCCTCACTGCCATGTGTGGCGTTTCAGACTGTCACAGAAGATCACATAGATTCTGCTGGGCCCTTTATCTCTGGGTGCTAACTCTTGGACTCCAACTACCATGCTTCAGGGAAGCCCAAGAGATGCTCCTGTTGGAAGTGACAAACTTCCCAGCCTCAGCTCAGCCAAGAAGCAGCAAGCTGTACCAACTTCCCACCTCAGAAACTGAGCCTCTAGCTCCCTGCAAAGAGACCCAGGCTAAGACAGAGTAGGCAGGAAAGGTCCTCTCCTGCTGTGCTGGGTTCCAACCGTCAATCATGAGCAAATGTTTCTAAGCCAATAATGCGGGGCGTCCTGTCACTTGTTCAAGTGCAACCCCACCAGCTGTATGTGTGCATGCTGCACTGAAAGGCACAACGACGCTCCATGGTTCCAAAGCTAGGAAGTCGCTAAAGAACCGTGAATCCACCCACAGATGGAAGAGGCTACCTTCCCTGTGACCCCAGTGAAAATAAGAGGGGGAAAATCAGATGTGAAAAGTGACCTAAAATACAAATTGCAAATACAAATATAAAATAATGTTCTCAGTGTATAAAATGAGAAGATAGTGTAACTTCTTGATAATAAAAGAGAAACTTGTTCCGTTCACCCAGTTATTTTTACATATAGTCTAAGTTTGTGGTTCAAAGGAATTTGGACACCCCTAAGAGGTACAGATACAGTGAAAAATGGAGTCCAGCCCACAGACAGGGCTCTCCATATCGACAGCACCAGGAGTTCTTCCATGAGGAATGAGAAGCATCGCTGCCTGCAGGGCCTCTGGGAAGCACAGGAAAGTGGTCACGGCTGAAGGGGACTTGTCCTATAAACGGCAGCTTTCCACTTTCTCAGGGGCTGCAGTGAGCTGTTGCCCAGGTGAAGCTGCTGTGCTCACTATCAGATGTCAGCATGTGCTCTGTGCTGAACACAGAGAGTGACGTTTGTGTAAGTGAAAGGCGCAATGGCTGAGCAAAGATGACTGACCCAGTCGCATGAACGGAAGCTTCATTCGTGACCTAGCGTGTCCATTAGATGAACAGAGATGTTACAATTGGATGTGAACCCGAACTTGCATGGTGAGATAATGCTCTGCAGCGAAATGCTGTGATTCATTCAGTTGCGTGAGAATCTTGGCAGAGTTAGGGGGGCTACAGTGAGCAGCCACAAAGAAATTCAATTACAAGCAACGTTAGTTCTTCCAGGAAGATGCTTTGCTGTGGGATTGAATGCTGGTTCCGGAAGTGAATTTGAAGGATTGAAAATGGGCCTTTCCCGGTCCTGCTCTTTCCCTGTGCATCCTATGAGAGCAACACCTCAGTCTCAAGAGTGGAGGAGGCAACACGAGTTTTCTGGAGAGTGGATGCTAACTCCCAACTGTGCTAATATTTTTCTAAAATGCACATCATACTCTGGGATGTAATAACTGGGTACCCAGAATTCACCCTCAATGTCCTGAAGCTGTCTGGCAGGCAAGCTGTCTGGATGCTCTTATAACCCTGCCTTCATCTCTGCCATGCTCACTGTAGTACGTCAGATCCTCTGCGGAGTTTGTTGTTTTGATTACAGATTTCAAAGGGTGTTGCCATTCCCCAGTAAAAACAAGGCATCTTCCCGATTCACTTCACGTATCGATTTCAAATTGCCTAACCCTAGGTGATTTGACAGGGATCAGCAGGTAAAGGTGGTCCTACCAAGCTTATTGGATCCCCTGAATCCACATGGTGCAAAGGGAGAGCCAACTCCTGCAAGTTGTCCTGTGTCCTCCACATGTGTGCCATGTCACCTATTCACACCTACACCCAAAAATAAATTTAACCAGCGTACTGTTGGTGCTGGTGGAGGCGGCTGAGCAGCTAAGAGCCCTTGCTGGTCTTGCAGAGAACCTTGGCTTGGTTCACAGCACCCACAGGGCGTCTCACAACCACCTGTAACTCCAGCTCCAGGAATTAGACACATGGACTGACCCATGCGGCTCCTGCAGATACGTGGTGACACACATATAAAACAAATATAAAACTATAAATGATATTTTTTACTTTTAATTTAAATTTACTAATCCTACAAAGAAACTTCAGAGAAGGCTGTAAATAGATTTATAAAAATAATGTAATTAATAATGAACATCTGTGTTTTTTTTTTCAAAATACCAATTATATGATATATCAACAACAGAGATAATTAAAAACAGATTAAAAACCATGGAAATTAATGGTTCTTTTAACATATTATAAATCAATATGTAGGTGTATTCATTTTATTTTGCTTTAGTGCATATACATACACACCATCTAATGTTTTGACTGTGGTTTTCAAGTCAAACTATTTTATTTATTATTTATACATTGTTATTGTTATTTATAAGTTTTGTGTATTTTTCACGCCCTCTTGTAAAAGGTGTTCTATAAGTTATCCTGTCATTCAATTTTAATCAATACTATTTTCCTTCTAAAATTCTACCCAGAAATCTAAAGAAGTGAGGGCAAATATTTTATTAAATTTATTTTAAAACTTAGTCCAAACTTACAGTTAAATGTCTTGCTTAAACTCAGGAGACGAAAAATTTTCAGGGTCTCAGGCAAATTGTGTCTCCTCATTTCCTTTCTTAAGTTGGTGTCCTATTAACCGATGAAAATGGCAGAAAAATGATGGCATTTCTGGCCACTTTTCCTACAAGAGAAGCTCCTTGCCATTTAGTGGCTAGGCACCCACAGGCTCATACTTATTTATTGAGGTGGTGAAAATTTGATTTTCCTGGCCTTGCTCCAGCTACTCAAAGGAAGTTAAGTGTAAGTCATCAGTTGCCAGAGTGTCTATAGCTACTCAAGAATTCGGTAAAACTGCTAGACCCATTCATCTCTCTCTCAACATTAGCCTGAAATGCCTGAAACACCTGTCTTGAACTGAAGTGTAATTGTTTGCATACAGTGTGTTTCGCTATATGCGTACACGCACTCATACTTATGTCCCTCAGATTCCAGTGCCCTTGTGTACCTATAAACCAATAGTACTCAGTAAACTACTGTTTTACAACCAAACTTTAGTTCAGTGGCTCTGGACCTTCCTAATGCTACAGCCCTTTAATACAGTTCCAAGCATAAAATTCTTTTTGTACCTACTTCATAACTGTAATTTTACTAGTTTTATGAATCATAGTGTAAATATAGGTGTTTTCTAATGGTCTTAGGTGACCCCTGTGAACAGATTATTTGGCTGCCATAGTGGTTGCTATCCACAGGTTGAGAACTGCTGGCTTAAAGTAATACTTTCAGTGGAAAATGGAATAAAAGAACCAAATTAAAGATTTGAGAGAAAAGTATAGTAAGGCAGAAGGAAATTATAAACATGACTATAAAAATCACCATGCCTCTAGAGACTACAGGCAGATCCCTATGGTGTCCAGCACATGGAAACTTTGCAAAAGTTGCAAGACAAATGATAGTTTCTTAGGAATAGCTTAAGGACAGAGGCATAGAGATAGACTGTGACTTCCCAAAAGTGATTTTAATGGTGTAGTGAATATTCTTAAGAAGGTAAAATGTGGGTCTTGGCAACCAAAAGAGAAATATATTTTGATATGTAAGGAGACACATTATTTCAAAGCTCTTAATATTTCAGAGGATCACATTTTTTATTACTGAAATCAATAGCAGCTGTGACTTTTCAGGCCCTCAAAGCTCAGGTTATTTGTGTGTCTTTTAAATTTTCCTACCATATTTTTAGGAGCCCTTCATACTAAATACTCCCTTCCTCCATTCTGTAGGAAACTGATTTTTTTTTTCAGTCTAATGCACATGTAGACTGCTTTAAAATTCAGTGTTATTTGCATTTTCGCTTACGCACTGATCCACCGTGGGCTGCTGTGTTTCAGTTGATTTCATGGGTGGACCAGACACGCACCCCCACTGCCTGGATCATGTTCAGTTAAAGCCCGTTAAACCTGTAAGTAGAGCTGTGACAGTGTGCAAAATATTAATCCATCTAACCTGGCCTCAACTAACCAGCTCCGGGGCACTTTGGACCTTCCAGTCATCACTGCCTTAACTCCCATTCCTATTAAAGCAACTGTCATATGTAACCCAATATCATTATTACTCACTCCAGAGAGGATTTGCTGTAGGTGACATGGCATGTACTTCTAAAGTGATGTTCTTGTCTAATTTTTTTCATCATCAGTTGATTGATCGCCTTTGGGAAAACATGATTGTTTATTCTACAGAAGTGAAGACTGAATGAGTCTCTGGGTGTCACAGCAGAGTAGACAGGGAGTGGGAGGGGACATGGATTACGGTCAAGGCTTACAGAATACAGGTACCTTGCTAAACATGTCTGAGTCTTACATCATCTGTCATGTGGCTTCGTGGGAGAAGGATGGATTGTTGTGGGGTAGGAGGTAATCTTTAATAAACACAGCTCATATGAGCAGTTGCTTCTAAGTTTCATTTACAATCAATGTTGTTTATAATTTAAAACAACTCAGGATTAAGTTTACTATATTCCTCAAGGGAATAGAAAAAATCAACAACAAAGTGACCCGATGGAACTGCTCTAATTTCAGATTCAGGAAGGAATCTTGGACACTGGACTTCTAAAATCCTGGAATATAATGGAAGAGGCTCAGTGACTCCACTCTTGGGAAACTCAAAGTAGAAAATAGGCCAGCATACGAAATAACAGCTCTCATATGCTAGCTGTGTTGCCTGCACTGTCTCATCTAATTATTGTGAAAGGAATATTAATATATATCAATCAATATTTCCATTTTATGAGTATGGAAACCGAACCTCAACAAAGAGTTAGGAGCTTTCTCAACGTCTCATTATTAGTAAATAGAAGAGCTGGCCTCTTCCGTGGGTAATGCAGGGTTACTTAGCGGGACTTAACAGACACGCTCAAGTGGACATCCTGTGTTCTGCCCAACCTTAGATAATTCTGAGGTAACGGAATGTCCCGTAAATCCATCACCAGTATGCAACCACATAGCAAAGGCTCCATGGCTGCCTCACTGGCACTGGTCCATGCTCAGATCTGCACTGACCCCGTAGCACCTCTGAGGACTGCGGTCTTGAGGAACCTGCAGAAAAGACTTAGTTAGAGCAAACGTGACTCACACCATCCAAGTGGGCACTTTGCTCAGCACCTCGCTATGTCTGCTTGTGAATGTGGCAAATGAGGTGCTCCAATGAGGTGCTCCAATGAGGTGCTCCAATGAGGTGCTCCAAAAGTCAGCATTTGCAGGCCGGAGAGCTTGGTAGGAGTTACATCAATTACCGCAATGTTAAGTGCACTGAAAACGAAAGAGAACAAAGACGAAGCCTAGTGATGGCTGGAAAAGCCTTCATATATTTGTTATAAGATAAGAGGATGATTAATGGACTCTTTAATCTTGCCATGAAGAAAGGAAAAACTCTACAGAGAAATTGCAGTGTGAAAAACGCCGCTGTGTAAGGGAGTATATTAGGGAAGTTATTAAGAACTGTAATTGATTAATGTTGATCACAGGGGTCTCCTTTCTCAGAGGACTTTAAAGAATGGATTATTAAATACCTATGCATCTCTCAAGGTGCATGTGACATGTCCCAGGACAAGTGACTTCCTTTTATGTTCGCTGAGGCCCCTTCACCTGGGGATCGAGACCACATTAAACATCCTTTTAAGATCACCTGCCAAGCTTTGATCAAGTGCTCTGTCTCCTCAAAGGGTTTTCTCACTGTCCTGTTCACTGCTGCACCTGCACCACTTCAGTGGAGCATTGGCATAAACCACAGGCTGCAAAAAGTCTCTGCTGACACATGCTTATATGCTTATTCTCCCATCATGTGTGTGTGTGTGTGTGTGTGTGTGTGTGTGTGTGTGTGTGTGTGTGT